>NW_025533966.1:0-250000 GCF_020615455.1 Coregonus clupeaformis
GGAAAAAAGTATTTAGTCAGCCACCAATTGTGCAAGTTCTCCCACTTAAAAAGATGAGAGAGGCCTGTAATTTTCATCATATGTACCACGTCAACTATGACAGACAAATTGAGGGGAAAAAATCCAGAAAATCACATTCTAGGATTTTTTATGAATTTATTTGCAAATTATGGTGGAAAATAAGTATTTGGTCACCTACAAACAAGCAAGATTTCTGGCTCTCACAGACCTGTAACTTCTTCTTTAAGGGCTCCTCTGTCCTCCACTCGTTATCTGTATTAATGGCACCTGTTTGAACTTGTTATCAGTATAAAAGACACCTGTCCACAACCTCAAACAGTCACACTCCAAACTCCACTATGGCCAAGACCAAAGAGCTGTCAAAGGACACCAGAAACAAAATTGTAGACCTGCACCAGGCTGGGAAGAATGAATCTGCAATAGGTAAGCAGCTTGGTTTGAAGAAATCAACTGTGGGAGCAATTTTTAGGGGAAATGGAAGACATACAAGACCACTGATAATCTCCCTCGATCTGGGGGCTCCACGCAAGATCTCACCCCGTAAAGTAAAATGATCACAAGAACGGTGAGCAAAAATCCCAGAACCACACGGGGGACCTGGTGAATGACCTGCAGAGAGCTGGGACCAAAGTAACAAAGCCTACCATCAGTAACACACTACGCCGCCAGGGACTCAAATCCTGCAGTGCCAGACATGCCTCTGCTTAAGCGCAGTACATGTCCAGGCCCGTCTGAAGTTTGCTAGAGTGCATTTGGAAGATCCAGAAGAGGATTGGGAGAATGTCATATGGTCAGATGAAACCAAAATATAACTTTTTTTGGTAAAAACTCAACTCGTCATGTTTAGAGAACAAATAATGCTGAGTTGCATCCAAAGAACACCATACCTACTGTGAAGCATGGGGGGTGGAAACATCATGCTTTGGGGCTGTTTTTCTGCAAAGGGACCAGGGACGACTGATCCATGTAAAGGAAAGAATGAATGGGGCCATGTATCGGAGATTTTGAGTGAAAACCTCCTTCCATCAGCAAGGGCATTGAAGATGAAACGTGGCTGGGTCTTTCAGCATGACAATGATCCCAAACACACCGCCCGGGCAACGAAAGGAGTGTCTTCGTAAGAAGCATTTCAAGGTCCTGGAGTGGCCTAGCCAGTCTCCAGATCTCAACCCCATAGAAAATCTTTGGAGGGAGTTTAAAGTCCATGTTGCCCAGCGACAGCCCCAAAACATCACTGCTCTAGAGGAGATCTGCATGGAGGAATGGGCCAAAATACCCAGCAACAGTGTGTGAAAACCTTGTGAAGACTTACAGAAAACGTTTGACCTGTGTCATTGCTAACAAATGGTATATAACAAAGTATTGAGAAACTTTAGTTATTGACCAAATACTTATTTTCCACCATAATTTGCAATAAATTCATAAAAAAATCCTACAATGTGATTTTCTGGATTTTTTTTCTTCTCATTTTGTCTGTCATAGTTGACGTGTACCTACGATGAAAATTACAGGCCTCTCTCATCTTTTTAAGTGGGAGAACTTGCACAATTGGTGGCTGACTAAATACTTTTTTTCCCCACTGTACGTTGAACTCTTGTTCAGGGAAGAGCGGGGGCTGATAACCCTTGGAACACTCGAACGGCGAGAGACCAGTGGCCGAGCAAGGAAGGGTGTTGTGGGCGTATTCCACCCACACAAGTTGCTGGCTCCAGGTGGTAGGGTTGGCAGAGACGAGGCAATGAAGAGTCGTCTCCAGGTCCTGATTGGCTCGCTCCAACTGGCCATTAGATTGTGGGTGAAAACCGGGGGACAAGCTGGCCGATGCCCCAATGAGGGTGCAGAACGCCTTCCAGAACCGGGACGAGAACTGAGGACCGCGATCGGAGACCATGTCCACTGGAAGTCCATGGATCAGGAAGACGTGCTGCACCATGAGCTGGGCCGTTTCCTTGGCTGAGGGTAACTTGGGAAGGGGAATGAAATGGGCGGCTTTGGGAAACCTATACACCACCGTGAGGATAGTGGTGTTGCCATCTGAAGAGGGAGACTCGTGATGAAGTCCAGGGATATATGGGACCAGGGGCGGTGAGGAATAGGAAGAGGTTTTAGGAGGCCAGCCGGAGCTTGCCGCAGAGTTTTGTTCTGAGCACACACTGTGCAGGCGGCGACGAATCTGGAGACGTCGGGAACCAATTCCAGCCCATTCCAGAACCGTAGAATTGGCAGAGTCCGGGACAAACATCCGGTTAACCGGGCCCCCCCTGGGAACACTGCACCTCACGGACCTGGTTCTCTATACCCCAGATGAGTGCAGCCGCGAGACAAGAGGTAGGGAGTATAGTCTCAGGGTCTGATGGTGTAGCAGCGGGGCTATAGAGGCGTGAAAGCACATCCGGCTTCACATTGTTGGACCCCGGGCGGTAGGAGATGGTGAAGTTGAACCGCGTGAATAGCAGGGCCCATCAAGTTGAGATGCTTGTCGGTGCGGAGGTATTCCAGGTTCTTGTGATCCGTCCACACTATGAAAGGGTGTTCTGCCCCCTCTAACCAGTGCCTCCACTCGTCCAACGCCATCTTCACTGCGAGTAGTTCTCGGTTACCCACGTCATAATTCCTTTCAGTGGTGTTGAGACGATGGGAGAGGAAAGCGCAGGGATGCAGCTTTTGGTCTCCACCACGAACTGCAGGGACGGATCCGGATGGATTAAGATGGGGGCGGTCATGAATCAGTGCTTGAGGTCCAAGAACGCCCGGTCTGCAGCTGGAGACCACGTGAAGTAGACCTTTGGAGAGGTGAGTGCTGAAAGGGGGGAAGCCAGGATGCTGTAACACCGGATGAAGAAGTGTTGCAGCTGCACTCTGGAGGTGGGTTGAGGCCAATCCTTTCCAGGATCCATCTGTATATTGACAGTAGCGAAGATGTATCCAAGAAAGGAGAAGGTGGAGCGATGGAATTCGCATTTCTCCACTTTGACAAACAGCTGGTTCTCCAGAAGACGCTGGAGGACTTGTCGGACATGTCGGACATGTTCTTGAGCCGAGCGGTAAAAAACGAGAATGTCATCGAGGGAGACGAACACAAACCGGGTCAACATGTCAAGGAGAACATCGTTGACCAGGGCCTGGAACACGGCAGGAGCGTTGGTCAGTCCGAATGGCATCACCAAGAATTCGTAGTGCCTGTTAACAGTGTTAAAAGGTGGTCTTCCACTCGTCCCTCTCCATATCCATACCAGATGGTAGGCATTCGGAGGTCCAACTTGGAGAAGATGGTAGCCCCCTGGAGAGGCTCGAAAGCCGAGGCAATGAGTGGAAGCGGGTAACAGTTTTTAACCGTGATGTCATTCAGGCCCCGGTAGTCGATACACAGGTGCAGGGTTTTGTCCTTCTTTTCCACAAAGAAGAACCCTGCGCCAGCTGGGGAAACAGAAGGAAAACATCCACCCTGCAGCCAGGGAGTCCTCAATGTACATTTCCATCGCCTTGGTCTCCGGACCCGACAGGGAATAAAGCCGCCCCCGAGGCGGTGTAGTGCCCGGGAGAAGGTCGATGGCGCAGTCATAGGGCCGATGCGGAGGAAGAGAGGTGGCACGGGCCTTGCTGTAAACCTCCCAAAGGTTCTGGTATTCCGCGGGAATGGCGGAGAGGTTCGTGGCTTTACCCAAGCCTGCAGGAAGACATCCCGGGGCAGGCTACGCAGACTTCAGGCAATGAGCGTGGCAGAACAGGCTCCAACCTTTGAATGAACCCACAGTCCAGTCCACAAGGGGATTGTGTCTCTGGAGCCATGAAAACCCCACACACCGGGTACCTGAGGGGATTTGATAAGTAGAAACTGGATCGACTCGCCTGACACACAGGCGGGACTCACCCACAAACAGGACCAAGCCTGACCTGCTGAGGAGTGACGGACTCCATCCTAGCTGGAGGGGTGCTCTCCTCTTATCTACCAACATAGATAGGGCTCTAACTCCTCTAGCCCCACAGTGAAATAGGGTGCAGGCCAGGCAGCAGGCTGTTAGCCAACCTGCCAGCTTAGTGGAGTCTGCCAATAGCACAGTCAGTGTAGTCAGCTCAGCCATACCCATTGAGACTGTGTCTGTGCCTCGACCTAGGTTGGGCAAAACTAAACATGGCGGTGTTCACCCTAGCAATCTTATTAGGATAAAGACCTCCTCCATTCCTGCCATTATTGAAAGAGATCGTGATACCTCACATCTCAAAATAGGGTTACTTAATGTTAGATCCCTCACTTCAAAGGCAGTCATAGTCAATGAACTAATCACTGATCATAATCTCGATGTGATTGGCCTGACTGAAACATGGCTTAAGCCTGATGAATTTGCTGTGTTAAATGAGGCCTCACCTCCTGGTTACACTAGTGACCATATTCCCGTGCATCCCGCAAAGGCGGAGGTGTTGCTAACATTTACGATAGCAAATTTCAATTTACAAAAAAAAAAATGGCGTTTTCATCTTTTGAGCTTCTAGTCATGAAATCTATGCAGCCTACTCAATCACTTTTATAGCTACTGTTTACAGGCCTCCTGGGCCATATACAGCGTTCCTCTCTGAGTTTCCTGAATTCCTATCAGACCTTGTAGTCATAGCAGATCATATTCTAATTTTTGGTGATTTTAATATTCACATGGAGAAGTCCACAGACCCACTCCAAAAGTCTTTCGGAGCCATTATCGACTCAGTGGGTTTTGTCCAACATGTCTCTGGACCTACTCACTGCCACAGTCATACTCTGGACCTAGTTTTGTCCCATGGAATAAATGTTGTAGATCTTAATGTTTTTCCACAAAATCCTGGACTATCGGACCACCATTTTATTACATTTGCAATCGTAACAAATAATCTGCTCAGACCCCAACCAAGGAGCATCAAAAGTCGTGCTATAAATTCTCAAACAACACAAAAATTCATTGATGCCCTTCCAGACTCCTTCTGCCTACCCAAGGACGTCAGAGGACAAAAATCAGTTAACCACTTAACTGAGGAACTCAATTTAACCTTGCGCAATACCCTAGATGCAGTTGCACCCCTAAAAACGAAAAACATTTGTCGTAAGAAACTAGCTCCCTGGTATACAGAAAATACCCGAGCTTTGAAGCAAGCTTCCAGGAAATTGGAACGGAAATGGCGCCACACCAAACTGGAAGTCTTCCGACTAGCTTGGAAAGACAGTACCGTGCAGTACCGAAGAGCCCTCACTGCTGCTCGATCATCCTACTTTTCCAACTTAATTGAGGAAAATAAGAACAATCCAAAATTTCTTTTTGATACTGTTGCAAAGCTAACTAAAAAGCAGCATTCCCCAAGAGAGGATGGCTTTCACTTCAGCAGTGATAAATTCATGAACTTCTTTGAGGAAAAGATCATGACCATTAGAAAGCAAATTACGGACTCCTCTTTGAATCTGCGTATTCCTCCAGGGCTTAGCTGTCCTGGATCTGCACAGACTCTGCGAGGGCCTGGGATCGGGAGAGACACTTAAGTGTTTTAGTACTATATCTCTTGACACAATGATGAAAATAATCATGGCCTCTAAACCTTCAAGCTGCATACTGGATCCTATTCCTACTAAACTGCTGAAGGAGCTGCTTCCTGTGCTTGGCCCTCCTATGTTGAACATAATAAACAGCTCTCTATCCACCGGATGTGTACCAAACTCACTAAAAGTGGCAGTGATAAAGCCTCTCTTGAAAAAGCCAAACCTTGACCCGGAAAATATAAAAACTATCGGCCTATATCGAATCTTCCATTCCTCTCAAAAATTTTAGAAAAAGCTGTTGCGCAGCAACCTTCACTGCCTTTCTGAAGACAAACAATGTATACGAAATGCTTCAGTCTGGTTTTAGACCCCATCATAGCACTGAGACTGCACTTGTGAAGGTGGTAAATGACCTTTTAATGGCGTCAGACCGAGGCTCTGCATCTGTCCTCGTGCTACTAGACCTTAGTGCTGCCTTTGACACCATCGATCACCACATTCTTTTGGAGAGACTGGAAACCCAAATTGGTCTACACGGACAAGTTCTGGCCTGGTTTAGATCCTACCTGTCGGAAAGATATCAGTTTGTCTCTGTGAATGGTCTGTCCTCCGACAAATCAACTGTACATTTCGGTGTTCCTCAAGGTTCCGTTTTAGGACCACTATTGTTTTCACTATATATTTTACCTCTTGGGGATGTTATTCGAAAACATAATGTTAACTTTCACTGCTATGCGGATGACACACAGCTGTACATTTCCAATGAAACATGGTGAAGCCCCAAAATTGCCCTCGCTAGAAGCCTGTGTTTCAGACATAAGGAAGTGGATGGCTGAAAACGCTTTTACTTTTAAACTCGGACAAAACAGAGATGCTTGTTCTAGGTCCCAAGAAACAAAGAGATCTTCTGTTAAATCTGACAATTCATCTAGATGGTTGTAAAGTCGTCTCAAATAAAACTGTGAAGGACCTCGTGTTACTCTTGACCCTGATCTCTCTTTTGACGAACATATCAAGACTGTTTCAAGGACAGCTTTTTTCCATCTACGTAACATTGCAAAAATCAGAAATTTTCTGTCCAAAAAATGATGCAGAAAAATTAATCCATGCATTTGTTACTTCTAGGTTAGACTACTGCAATGCTCTATTTTCCGGCTACCGGATAAAGCACTAAATAAACTTCAGTTAGTGCTAAATACGGCTGCTAGAATCCTGACTAGAACCAAGAAATTTGATCATATTACTCCAGTGCTAGCTTCCCTACACTGGCTTCCTGTTAAGGCAAGGGCTGATTTCAAGGTTTTACTGTTAACCTATAAAGCGTTACATGGGCTTGCTCCTACCTATCTTTCCGAGTTGGTCCTGCCGTACATACCAATAGGTACGCTACGGTCACAAGACGCAGGCCTCCTAATTGTCCCTAGAATTTCTAAGCAAACAGCGGGAGGCAGGGCTTTCTCCTATAGATCTCCATTTTTATGGAACAGTCTGCCTACCCATGTGAGAGACGCAGACTCGGTCTCAACCTTTAAGTCTTTACTGAAGACTTATCTCTTCAGTAGGTCATATGATTGAGTGTAGTCTGGCCCAGGAGTGTGAAGGTGAACGGAAAGGCTGGAGCAAACGAACAGCCCTTGCTGTCTCTGCCGGGCCGGTTCCCCTCTCCACTGGGGTTCTCTGCCTCTAACCCTGTTGCAGGGGCTGAGTCACTGGCTTGCTGGTGCTCTTTCATGCCGTTCCTGGGAGGGGGTGCGTCACTTGAGTGGGTTGAGTTACTGACGTGATCTTCCTGTCTGGGTTGGCGCCCCCTTGGTTTGTGCTGTGGTGGAGACCTCTGTGGGCTATACTCGGCCTTGTCTCAGGATTGTAAGTTGGTGGTTGGGGATATCCCTCTAGTGGTGCGGGGCTGTGCTTTGGCGGAGTGGGTGGGGTTATATCCTTCCTGTTTGGCCCTGTCCGGGGTTTCTTCGGATGGGGCCACAGTGTCTCCGGACCGCTCCTGTCTCAGCCTCCAGTATTTATGCTGCAGTAGTTTATGTGTCGGGGGCTGGGGTTAGTTGGTTATACCTGGAGTACTTCTCCTGTCTTATCCAGTGTCCTTGTGTGAATTTAAGTATGCTCTCTCTAATTCTCTCGTTCTCTCTTTCTCTCTGAGAACCTGAGCCCTAGGACCATACGTCAGGACTACCGGGCATGATGACACCTTGCTGTCCCCAGTCCGCCTGGCCTTGCTGCTATTCCAGTTTCAACTGTTCTGCCTGCGGCTACGAAACCCCTACCTGTCCCAGACCTGCTGTTTTCAACTCTTTAATGATCGGCTATGAAAAGCCAACTGAGAGACCTGAGCCCTAGGACCATACGTCGGGACTACCGGCCGTGGTGACTCCTTGCTGTCCCCAGTCCGCCTGGCCTTGCTGCTATTCCAGTTTCAACTGTTCTGCCTGCGGTTATGGAACCCCTACCTGTCCCAGACCTGCTGTTTTCAACTCTTAATGATCGGCTGTGAAAAGCCAACTGAGATTTATTCCTGATTATTATTTGACCATGCTTGTCACTTATGAACATTTTTGAACATCTTGGCATGGTTCTGTTATAATCTCCACCCGGCACAGCCAGAAGAGGACTGGCCACCCCTCATAGCCTGGTTCCTCTCTTGGTTTCTTCCTAGGCTTTCGCCTTTCTAGGGAGTTTTTCCTAGCCACCGTGCTTCTACACCTGCATTACTAGCTGTTTGGGGTTTTAGGCTGGGTTTCTGTACAGCACTTCGAGATATTAGCTGATGTAAGAAGGGCTATATAAAATAAAATTGATTGATTGATTGACACACAGGTTGATAGGACTCGTTTTTCACAGCTCCGAGTTAACAGTTGTTTTGAGCGCAGCATAAATCATGCTTCAATGACAGCATGGCCAATGTTGAATGTTTATCATTTTAAACTTAGAAAAGAGACCCTTAATCCCAGATATGTGACCACACAGCCACTCCACTGAATAGCAGACTAGTGATTGTTTTACAATGCTTGCAGTTAGCTTCTGATTCCTTCCAAACCATTCATTGTTGAATTTGCGATTTCCAACTTGTTGTGTAATGTTTATGTCCAATGGCCGATGAGCACCGATACGTTTTATCTATAATTTCTCTTCATTATTTCTCTTCATATGACAAGGATTAAAAAGGATTTGCCAGTAGATTGTCGACTTAATTCATGATGACTGATGTTGACATGATCAGTCCAATCAAAGCTACTGTAGATATAACGTGATTTGACGTCATTTTATCTGTGGCCAATGACCTTGAGCCTTCTTGGATGGGTACTTCTAATGTAACTCTATGGCAGCACCCAAGGGGCTTGAATTTTCGAGCTCAACCCTTAGACTTGGCGGTGATGTACTGTCCCTACGAGTGACAGAACACTGAGCTATTCACGGCGCAACTAGAGAACATTACCAACACCTACGCTCCGTATTTTCCACCACCACAGAAAGCACTGAGCTAGGCTGAAACACCTGCATTTTGGAGCTGACTTACTCAAGAAAGCAAAGAATTGACCATGTTTGTATGCAGCTTTATTAACTCAATTTTTTATATATTTGTTTGCATTGTTTGCAAACTGATATGTGATGCGTATTAATGCCAAAATAACATGCAAAACAGGCAAGTCTCCCTTTTTCTAACTAAGAATGTGGGGCTCAAAACAGGTGGGGCTCTGCCAACAGCCACTGACACACACAGACACACAAACACACACACACACACACACACACACACACACACACAGATGTGTTAATGAATTCCAAATAGTCTCCACTCCTCCTGCACACCACATGCCGAGACAGTGGTGTCTGTATGTATCCCAGGTGATGTAAACATATTAAAGCTTTTAACATAAATTAGTTACACAATGTGTCTGCCATGCAGTACACACATGTTAATTTTGAAGGTAAACAGAGGCAGCGAAAGAGACTTTCAAATTGCTTTTTGATTGCTCTTGCAATATAGGCCTACCTCTAACAGTTGTCAACATTTTAGAGCTTATTATAGTGTGTGCGTGCGTGCATGCTTGATTTAAAAACGTTTGAGATTTCATATGATATACAGCTAGTCAATTTTTTTTTCGTCCTCCTCACTTCTCCCATTTCACCCGAGTCACTGTTAATCACGAGCCCGTCATTCTGCCTTAACACCAGCGCCAGCACACTTGGCACTTACACTGTCATGTCATGGTGTGAGCCTCAAAGCATATCACAGTTCGACCCATCATTTAATCTCAACCAAGATCAAAAGAGACTTCGTAACTTCATGAAAGCCCAGAAGTTCCTCTCTTTCTTCTTGCTTTTGTTTTGTTTGACATCTATCATTCAGGAAGACCATTGGTCAAAGGCAATCCTTTACCCTGAGGACGTAAGCAGTCAGGGACAGTGCTGTTTGCAGCAGGTAGAGGAGTTATAACTGGCATTAGGTTTTTTTTTTATGCTGCCAGCCTCAAATACACTGAGGCAGACCAGTGGAGGCAGGTGAGGGAAGGACAGGATCATAGTAATAGCTGGAATGTAATAAATTGAATGTTATCAAACATGTGGTTTCACATGTGTTTGACATTTTTTTAATACCAATCCATTCCAGCCATTACTATGAGCCTGTCCTCCGATTACTTCTATGCTCGCTTCGAGGCAAGCAACACTGAAGCATGCATGAGAGCATCAGCTGTTCCGGACTGCCTAAATGACTGCTGACCCGTAGCACTCACGTCAGTAGCCATGAAGTGCTTTGAAAGACTGGTCATAGCTCACATCAACACCATTATCCCAGAAACCCTAGACCCACTCCAATTTGCATTCCGCCCCAACAGATCCACAGATGATGCAATCTCTATTGCACTCCACACTGCCCTTTCCCAACTGGACAAAAGGAACACCTACGTGAGAATGCCATTCATTGACTACAGCTCAGCGTTCAACACCATAGTGCCCTCAAAGCTTGTGCGTGTTCAGTCCCCTGCTGTACTCCCTGTTCACCCATGACTGCATGGCCAAGCACAACTCCAACATCATCATTAAGTTTGCCGACGACACAATAGTGGTAGGCCTGATCACCCGACAACATTGAGACAGCCTATAGGGGAGGTCAGAGACCTGGCCGTGTGGGTGCCAGGATAACAACCTCTCCCTCAACGTGATCAAGACAACAGAGATTATTGTGGACTACAGGAAAAGGAGGACTGAGCACGCCCCATTCTCATCGACAGGGCTGTAGTGGAGCAGGTTGAGAGCTTCAAGTTCCTTGGTGTCCACATCACCAACAAACTATCATGGTCTAAACACTATTTGCATTGTCCCCCCACCCCCTTCTTTTTTACGCTGCTGCTACTCTCTGTTTATTATCTATGCATAGTCACTTTACCTCTACCCACATAAACATATTACCTCAATTACCTTGACTAACCTGTGCCCCCGCACATTGACTCTGTACCGGTACCCCCTGTATATAGCCTCGCTACTGTTATTTTACTGCTGCTCTTTAATTATTTGTATTTTTCAATTTTTCTTCTTTTTTTCTTCGTACTTATCTATTTTTTACTTAACACTTATTTTTATTAAAACTGCATTGTTGGTTAAGGGCTTGTAAGTAAGCATTTCAGTGTAAGTATTATAAAACTGTTGTATTCGGCACGTGACAAATAACATTTGATTTGATTTGATTTAAAGTGCCACCAGCCACCACTGGGGCAGACCCAGGTACGAAAAAAGTATACAAATGTATGCACTCACTACTGTAAGTCGCTCTGGATAAGAGCGTCTGCTAAATGACAAAAATGTCTAATGTAAAATAATATAAAACCATGGTTGGTAGTTTGGGGCTTAGGTGTCACAATTGCGATAGAGTCCATCCCAACTTGTCACCCTTTAATGTATATTCCCAGCAGCCAAAATGGTTGAAATGACGTCATTAAAATAAAAATGTAATGTTACCCAGTGTTGCCTGCTGAGTTTGAAGGACAGCTTCACTAATTGCTTGAACAATATAGCTGTGTTACCACATGCTTTTGAAAGCTTTCTAGGACTGTTTAGGTTTGATGACATCTGGATGGATGTTAGTCTAGTGAAGCAGGAGTTGAAACCACAATGGTGTTAGTGTGTGTGTGCGTGTGTGTGTGTGATGACCTAGCTTTACACTCACAAATTCACACAACCCCTCCCCCTCTAAGAGGTTTTTCTCTCAAGTGAAGAGATGCTATCTCTCTCTCTCTCTTTCTCTGACTGTCAATATCAGAAATTGGTACTACAAAGAGCAGTGGCCTGCAAGTATAAGAAAACTGTGGTGTGAAAAGGCCTGGCAGAGGGAGAGGGGGAGGGGGGGGGAAGTGCGGAAAGAGAAAGAGAGCAAGAGAGAGAGAGAGAGAGAGAGAGAGAGAGAGAGAGAGAGAGAGAGAGAGAGAGAGAGAGAGAGAGAGAGAGAGAGAGAGAGAGAAGGAGGCAGAGTATGTGTGTTGGGTGACTGCACTTGTGTGTGCATTTGTGTGTGCGTGTGTGTGTGTGCAACACACTTTCACAGTCTCACTGCGGAATCCAATGTTTGTCCAGAAACTTCACATTTTAAAGGTTAAGTTTAGGCCTTCATTCTGAATGGTTAAGTTAAGGGTTAAGGTTTGGGATAGGGTTAAAACAAAACAAAAAAAACTAGGGCCTAGCACTGGGATTGAACATGCAACCCTCGGAGCCAGAGCTCGTGGTTACACCCATCCACCATCCCCATCCAAAACACCCTAGAAAACCCCAAGCCTACTTGGTGGTAATAGCTCTCACCGTTGCCGCTAGTGTCCAATTTTGAAGAAATCTCTCAACGTCCTGCTTACCTGAACGGACGTCAAATTTTGCAGTGGATCTTGAGCGACCTGGCTGGTGCGTGCGCTTGACTTCATGTGTGTCAGTCATGTCTGGGTCAGACTGTTGACCCCTAACTTTAAGGGTCAGTTAATTAGTGGGAGAGGGGAATGCTTGCACAGCTGTGAAATAGAGTCTGAGAGACTCATACCACACACCTGGGTCTCAGACTGTTTCTGTATCAAGTCACTAAATAGTTAGAGACAATTTAATCTCAGTGATGGCTTGATTTAGACACATTTGTAACTTTTATACAACTTCTTCTGGAAAGATGGAGAACCTGTCAATATTTTTCCATTAGCAAAGATGCACAAATATAAAGCACAAATATATCTCTTTTAATTTAACATGATGCCCAGTAGTGTACAAACACATCTTCACATTTTAGCCATTAATCAGGTTCTTATTCACAGTCACTTACTGTGCAGTAAAGATGCATACATGTAGTAGCCTTATATACTAAGTAGTTAAAAGTTTAGAAGATGATCAAACAAGAAGACATGCAATAAAATATAGAAATGTCTATAGTGATGTGTGATGTGATTAATTCTGTCTATAGAATGTGTCCGATCTACTTCAAACTTCGCTATAGTTGCTAGGCTATTTGATAAGAAGTTGAACTCTTTGCAAAGAACAAGACGTTCAAGAGTTGAATGTCATGTTATGTCATTTCTGAATTTTGTACCGGTACTTGGAAAGTAGGACCTCCTACCCTTGTTCAGTTTTGATTATCCTTAATAACAGCAAACTCTGACCATTACCAAGTGCTATTATTATTAATTATTTCATTTTAAATAATGCTACTCTGCAGTGAATCAAGTCCTTGTCTACCGTTCAAGGGTCGCTGAACTCAGGTTTTTGTTGCACACGATAACCACTTACAGTGAGGGAAAAAAGTATTTGATCCCCTGCTGATTTTGTATGTTTGCCCACTGACAAAGACATGATCAGTCTATAATTTTAATGGTAGGTTTATTTGAACAGTGAGAGACAGAATAACAACCAAAAAACCCTGAAAAACGCATGTCAATTGTAAATGTAAATTGATTTACATTTTAATGTAGGAAATAAGTATTTGACCCCTCTGTAAAACATGACTTAGTACTTGGTGGCAAAACCCTTGTTGGCAATCACAGAGGTCAGACTTTTCTTGTAGTTGGCCACCAGGTTTGCACACATCTCAGGATGGATTTTGTCCCACTCCTCTTTGCAGATCTTCTCCAAGTCATTAAGGTTTCGAGCCTGACGTTTGGCAACTCGAACCTTCAGCTCCCTCCACAGATTTCCCTATGGGATTAAGGTCTGGAGACTGGCTAGGCCACTCCAGGACCTTAATGTGCTTCTTCTTGAGCCACTCCTTTGTTGCCTTGGCCGTGTGTTTTGGGTCATTGTCATGCTGGAATACCCATCCACGACCCATTTTCAATGCCCTGGCTGAGGGAAGGAGGTTCTCACCCAAGATTTGACGGTACATGGCCCCGTCCATCGTCCCTTTGATGCGGTGAAGTTGTCCTGTCCCCTTAGCAGAAAAACATCCCCAAAGCATAATGTTTCCACCTCCATGTTTGACGGTGGGGATGGTGTTCTTGGGGTCATAGGCAGCATTCCTCCTCCTCCAAACACGGCGAGTTGAGTTAATGCCAAAGAGCTCCATTATGGTCTCATCTGACCACAACATTTTCACCCAGTTCTCCTCCGAATCATTCAGATGTTCATTGGCAAACTTCCGACGGGCCTATATATGTGCTTTCTTGAGTAGGGGGACCTTGCGGGTGCTGCAGAATTTCAGTCCTTCACGTCGTAGTGTGTTACCAATTGTTTTCTTGGGGACTATGGTCCCAGCTGCCTTGAGATCATTGACAAGATCCTCCCGTGTAGTTCTGGGCTGATTCCTCACCGTTATCATGATCATTGCAACTCCACGAGGTGAGATCTTGCATGGAGCCCCAGGCCAAGGGAGATTGACAGTTAATTTGTGTTTCTTCCATTTGCGATTAATCGCACCAACTGTTGTCACCTTCTCACCAAGCTGCTTGGCGATGGTTTTGTAGCCCATTCCAGCCTTGTGTAGGTCTAAAATCTTGTCCCTGACATCCTTGGAGAGCTCTTTGGTCTTGGCCATGGTGGAGAGTTTGGAATCTGATTGATTGATGGCTTCTGTGGACAGGTGTCTTTTATACAGGTAACAAACTGAGATTAGGAGCACTCCCTTTAAGAGTGTGCTCCTAATCTCAGCTCGTTACCTGTATAAAAGACACCTGGGAGCCAGAAATTTCTGATTGAGAGGGGGTCAAATACTTATTTCCCTCATTAAAATGCAAATCAATTTATAACATTTTTGACATGTGTTTTTCTGGATTTTTTTGTAGTTATTCTGTCTCTCACTGTTCAAATAAACCTACCATTAAAATTATAGACTGATCATTTCTTTGTCAGTGGGCAAACGTACAAAATCAGCAGGGGATCAAATACCTTTTTCCCTCACTGTATAATATTAACCTAAATGCATTTTCTCTCTCTTCTTTTCAATAATGCATCAATATTTCTTACACCCTTTGGTCATGTAAGCACAGACGCAGAGGTTTGCTATTATATTAAGGTGAGCACATTCATTATGCCGTCGCCTATTTGAATTCCCTTATTTCTCATTTCAGAACATTGTGAAAAGCACAAAACAACCTGGAGCGGAGCAAGAAATGCAATTGATCGGATGGTGCTGTTGTTGATAGTACAGGGGTAGATATCAGTGCTTTTTTTTCTGTCTCAGGTCAGGGAATCTCAAGACATGCATTTACATAACAAGTGAATATTTCTTCTTCTCTTTGTCAGGCCTTGGCACTGTCTGTGAGAAAGGTGTGTTTATAATTCTACACTGGCAGTGTGATCACACACATTGACACACACAAACACACACAGTTGTTTGACTGCAGCGTTAATAGGCTTTGCTATCTGCCTTTAGCCAGGGAGCATACAATTGGATGAGTTCTGAGCCACGCACAGCCGCGTTCACATCCTAACCTTTAATTGACCCCCCCCCCAATGACAATGGCGATTGTAATTTCTACCACTGGGGGAGTGAATCACCCTCCTCTTTCTAAAGAGCCTTATCTCTCTCACACTCTTGCCTTCTCTCGTTCTCTCTTAATTTCTTTCCCTCTGTTCATGTCTCTTTCTGGTTCTCTTATGTCTCACTCACTCTCTCTGTCTCTCTCCCTCTCCCTTTCTCTTAATTTCTCTCTCTTCTCCCTCTCTTTCTCTCTCTCTGTGCCTTTCCCACCCTTCCTCTTTTCTTTCACACAACACAGCGGAGGACAAAGGAAGGGAAGGAATGACACGATACAATATACTTTATTGTCCATTAACATGGACATTCATTTTGTGAAGCCAGCATACAAATACACAAAAATGTAATACCAAGAAATACACTATAATACATTCAATATGGAGCACTGGCAACATAATTATTAACACACATATTCAGTATCTGTGGTCTACACTCTGACCATGTATTGGGCCTATGTGTCCTATGTCCCACTGTTCAGCATCCTGATGGCCATTGGAATTAATCTGGCCCTGCTCCTATTCTTGCTGAACAGTGGGACCTTTTACAGTGGCTTGCGAAAGTATTCACCCCCCTTGGCATTTTTCCTATTTTGTTGTCGTACAACCTGGATTTAAAATAGATTTTTTAGGGGTTTGTATCATTTGATTTACACAACATGCCTACCACTTTGAAGATGCAAAATATTTTTTGGGGTGAAACAAACAAGAAATAAGACCAAAAAACAGAAGACTTGAGCGTGCATAACTAAAGTCAATACTTTGTAGAGCCACCTTTTGCAGCAATTACAGCTGCAGGTCTCTTGGGGTATAACTCTATAAGCTTGGCACATCTAGCCACTGGGATTGTTGCTCATTCTTCAAGGCAAAACTGCTCCAGCTCCTTCAAGTTGGATGGGTTCCGCTGGTGTTCAGCAATCTTTAAGTCATACCACATATTCTCAATTGGATTGAGGTCTGGGCTTTGACTAGGCCAGGGTTCTTCAATTCCGGTCCTGGAGGGCCAAAACACTTCTGTTTTTTATTTCTACCTGGTAGTTAATTGCACTCACCTGGTGTCCCAGGTCTGAATTAGCCCCTGATTAGAAGGAGAGGATGAAAAACAGAGGTGTTTCGGCCCTCCAGGACCGGAATTGAAGAACCCTGGACTAGGCCTTTCCAAGACATTTAAATGTTTCCCCTTAAACCACTCGAGTGTTGCTTTAGCAGTATGCTTAGGGTCATTGTCCTGTTGGAAGGTGAACCTCCGTCCCAGTCTCAAATCTCTGGAAGACTGAAACAGGTTTCCCTCAAGGATTTCCCTGTATTTAGCGCCATCATTCCTTCAATTCTGACCAGTTTCCCAGTCCCTGCCGATGAAAAACATCCCCACAGCATGATGCTGCCACCACCATGCTTCACTGTGGGGATGGTGTTCTCGGGGTGCTGAGAGGTGTTGGGTTTGCGCCAGACATAGCGTTTTCCTTGATGGCAAAATACTCAATTTTAGTCTCATCTGACCAGAGTACCTTCTTCCATATGTTTGGGGAGTCTCCCACATGGCTTTTGGCGAACACCAAACGTGTTTGCTTATTTTTTTCTTTAAGCAATGGCTTGTTTCTGGCCACTCTTCCGTAAAACCCAGCTCTGTGGAGTGTACGGCCTAAAGTGATCCTATGGACAGATACTCCAATCTCCGCTGTGGAGCTTTGCAGCTCCTTCAGGGTTATCTTTGGTCTCTTTGTTTCCTCTCTGATTAATGCCCTCCTTGCCTGGTCCGTGAGTTTTGGTGGGTGGCCCTCTCTTGGCAGGTTTGTTGTGGTGCCATATTCTTTCCAGTTTTTAATAATGGATTTAATGGTGCTCCGTGGGATGTTCAAAGTTTTGGATATTTTTTAATAACCCAACCCTGATCTATACTTCTCCACAACTTTGTCCCTGACCTGTTTGGAGAGCTCCTTGGTCTTCATGGTGCCGCTTGCTTGGTGGTGCCCCTTGCTTAGTGGTGTTGCAGACTCTGGGGCCTTTCAGAACAGGAGTATATATACTGAGATCATGTGACACTTAGATTGCACACAGGTGGACTTTATTTAACTAATTATGTGACTTCTGGCGGTAATTGGTTGCACCAGATCTTATTTAGGGGCTTCATAGCCAAGGGTGTGAATACATATAAACGCACCACTTTTCCGTTATTTATTTTGTATAATTTTTTTAAACAAGTTATTTTTTTCATTTCACTTCACCAATTTGGACTATGTTGTGTATGAGCATTACATGAAATCCAAATAAAAATCCATTTAAATTACAGGTTGTAATGCAACAAAATAGGAAAAACGCCAAGGGGGTTGAATACTTTTGCAAGGCACTGTATCTCCTTCCGGGTGGGGCAGCAGCTGAAAACATTAGGCAAGATTGTGTGTGGGGTCCTCTATGATGTGCTTGGCCTTTATAAAAGGAAAGGGAGAAGGGTGGAGACAGGACAGAAACCCAGCCAGACGTGGCTGCCAGCTAGGTCTCACTTCCAGATAATAGAAATCTGTGGCAGGCCAGTGCTCCGGCTCACTCTCACCTTACACGCACTGCTGTTGTCGGAGAATAGACAGGACCAAAAGAAAAAAGATAAAAAGAATGCTTTCAGGGGTTTTATCTGTGCTTTTGGGGGAGTTGAAAGCCCTGGCATTTGATGCAAAAAAGAGACTCCTACATTACTGGTGGAGATATGAGTAGCGCTGAATACTTTGCTTGTTTGTGTACAGTATCATCTTTAATGTTATAAATGATTGCCCGTAACAAGACTCTTGAAAGTTACTTAGATGACAAGCCACTGCTACTCTTTGCACTGCAAGTGAGTGTGTATGTGTGTCTTTCTGTGTGTCTGTGTGTGTTGATCAGATTTCCATTCAAGATGGGCCTTTCAAATAGCTTTGTGTGGCAGTATCTGTGAGTTTGTGTGTATGTGTGCATGTGTTTGTGCGTGCATGTGTGTGTATGTCCAATTTCTTTGTCAGTGTGTGTGTGCTTGTGTGTCCGTCTGTCTGTGTCTCTGTAATTTAAAACCCAGGAGAAAGAAGGAACGAGGCGGAGCGAGGGTGGAAAGTTTTCCTTCTATTCACATAAATCTGCTACAGCAGCAAGAGAGAATTATTGATCTCTTAGTTGCTTCTTCTTTACACCTCGCTGTTTTTCTCTCATTCCATCGTCCTCCTCCGTTCCCTTACTTATTTATATAGTTTATTCGTCTTTGTTTTACTATTGTGCCGCGTCTCTCTCTCTCTCTCTCTCTCTCTCTCTCTCTCTCTCTCTCTCTCTCTCTCTCTCTCTCGCATCTCTCTCTCTCTGCATCTCTCTCTCTCGCACTCTCTCTCTCTCTCTCGCTCTCTCTCTCTCTCTCTCTCTCTCTCTCTCTCTCTCTCTCTCTCTCTCTCTCTCGCTCTCTCTCTCGCGCTCTCTCTCTCTCGCACTCTCTCGCTCTCTCTCTATCTGGGTTTTTAGAGAACCCAGGAGCTCTTCTTTAAGTAATAAGCCTATTTTGTTTATGGCTGTCGTTACCTGTCCGCCGCTATCCCGTGGGCAGGATTTGTGACCAGGGGCGTGAGTAGTTTTAATACCCATGTCTCTCCGTTGTGTTGTGTTTTCCCCCCCTGCGAGCGAGAGAGGACACTTCTTTATGGTGTACGTCTGGAGTGTCATCGCGCCCGTCTTGACTGTGTTTTGTTTAAATCCTACCATATGTCTTGTTCACTGCTCTCTCTCAACCTTTCGATATCCCTATCTCCCTCGCTCTCCCTCTCTTTTTCTCTTACACAAACACCCTGGTTTCATCTCCCCACTTGTCTTGTTGTTTTTATACAGCTTACTGCCACGCACGTCGTCAACTCTCTGGGAGTAGTTGCTGACTCCATTGTCTGGCCTGGAAGATATTCGATAGCCAGCCTCTGAAGTACTGCATATTACAAGCTAAACTGTTTATGACACTCAAATATTCACTGAACTTAGCTTACTAAGAAATTGAGAAAAAATACAGCAATGGTGAGCTTTGAAATAATTATTTAGTTTTAAACAACTTTTGTTGCTTTTTTTGTCAGCTCGGTTTTGATCCAAAGATATCAGCATAGTGCTCAGCAGGCATTGTGACTTTTTCTAGTGGTATTCTGTGCTGCCTACACACACCCTATAGCTATGATAGTATCTCATCACAATGACCCCAAAAACATTTTCTGTCTGAATTCCACCCAAACCTTTGACCCCCCCACTAAACACAACCCGATCTCCGCAGGACCCTGCCATCCATTTTCATCGAGAGAGCTAATTGGTATCTCGGAATGAGGGGGCGCAACCTTCTTTACGTAATAAGCCATCCTTTGTTTATGGCTGTTGTTACCTGTCTGCCGCTGCCCCGAAGGGAAAGATTTGTGACTGGGGGCGCGGGTAGTTTTAATACCCATGTTTCTCCATTGTGTTGTGTTTTTTTCCCCACTGCGAGCGAGAGAGAGGATGCTACTTTATGGTCTATGTCTGGAGTGTCAATGCGACCGTCTTGACTGTGTTTGTGTTTAAATCCCCCATATGTCTTGTTCAATGCTCTCACTCACCCTTTCAGCATCCCTTTCGCCCTCTCTCTCCCTCTCTTATTCTCACTGTCTAGCTTTGTCGCTCTCTCTTTCTCTCTTATACACAAACAAACACCCTGGTTTTATCTCCCCACTTGTCTTGTTGTTTGTATATAGCTTGCAGCCACGCACGTCGTCACTGACGGGGGCCAGACTGAAAGATTTCTAACTCTAGCCCTCTTTGGGAGTAGTTGCTGTCTCCATTGTCTGGCCTGTCTGAAGTGTATTATAAGCTAAGCTGTTTTATGAAACTCAAATACTTAGACGTTAGCTTGCTCACTGCATACTTGAGAAGAAAAGGATGAAAAAATACAGCAATGGTGAGCCTTGAAATGATTTTATCAACAACTTTTATTGCTTTTTTTGACAGCTCGGTTTCGATCCAGAGCCTCAGCTGATTTGTATACAGTAGTCTTCTATAGTCCTCAGCAGGGACTGTGACTTTGTCTAGTGGTATTCTGTGCTGTAACTCATCACAACGACAAAAACATTTTTTGGGTCTGATTTCCACCTAAACCTTTACCCCCCACTAAATACTGTAGAACCCGATCTCCGCAGGACCCTGCCATCTCATTTTTCATCGAGAGAGCTAATTGGTCCCTCGGAAAGACAGGGCGCAACCTACCATGCTGACCCCCCTATATATAAATATAATGGTTACGAAAAAGTTCAGACTTGCCATCGACTTTGGAATTGCTAATTCCGCGCCGGACCCTCTCGGTTTTGACACTTAACATTTCCAATAACCTTTTCCTCCCCGTAGGTGAGAGAGCAGTACACAGGGGCGACGATAGACAACTCTGGAATTACATTTCCATAATGTTAGTCACCGACGCTAACAATAATTATGTTCTTGGGGCCCTATTGCTCATCCAAAGTCATTTTACAGTTTACCTCTTTATGTACTGTTAGGAAATGACAGTTTTGAGTTTGTTTGGTATAGACAGCACTACTATATAATCAGGTGGCAGCAATTTCCTGTTTGGAGTTACCAGGAAGGGGCGTGGCTAGTTCTAGCACTCTCTTGGGCCGCGTCCCAAATGGCACCCTATTCCCTTTTTATACTTTTAACCAGGGTCCATAGACAACTGAGACATCACATTACTGGCCCTCCCGCCAATAGTTCAAGTGAGGGCTCAACACAATGGCGACACGTGAATAGCTACGGAGATGTTTTCAATTTGGGTGAATTGTACTTCAATACCTATTGATTGCACTTCACATCAACAATGATTTCTTGAACGATGAGAGAAAGGAACTTGAGGTCAGTAACCCTATAGGTTTGTCAACTTTTTTTTCACTCTGCTTACTTGTTCATGTCTGTGTGTTTGCGTGCGTGTGTGTGTGCGTGCGTATATGCGAGCCTGTGTGTGTGGTATTGTGCGTGCCTGCGTGCGTGCGCGCGAGATATTTGGAGTGTAAATGTCTTGATTAAAACACACTCACCTTTCTCTTTGTCACTCCCTCCATAGCGATTTTTGAGGCCGCTGACAGAGAGAATTCCATTCTGTCCAGACTCAGTGCGATGCCAGTGCCGCCTGTGTGATGAAGAGTTTACGCAAGGCCGCAGAGCTTATTGAAAAGCTGACACTTATTGATTTTCCTCTCTGTCTGCAGCTATGTTGTGTTTGAATCTTTCCACCTCTCTCTCTCTGCATGTGCATGTTCAATGCCCTTCACTATAAGCGTGCTGTAAGTCTGTTGTTAATTTATTTACTATAAAATAGCATTGTATCTGGTCAAACTTTTTCCAAAAATGTACTAAGAGCTGGTAACAGGCTGATTAGTCAGCTATTTTAGCCTGTAAAGGGTGGTTTATGGTTCTTGGGTAGCGGAATGACTTTTGCTTCCCTCCAGGCCTGAGGGCACGCACTTTTTTGTAAGCTTAGATTGAAGAGATGGCAAATAGGAGTGGCAATATCGTTCGCTATCATCCTCAGCAATTTTTCATCCAAGTTGTCAGACCCAGGTGGCTTGTCATTGATATACAACAATCATTTTTTTCACCTCTTCCACACTTACTTTACGGAATTCAAAATGAAAATGCTTGTCTTTCATAATTTGGTCAGTTATACTTGGATGTGTAGGTTCTGTGTTAGTTGCTGGCATGTCATTCCTAAATTTGCTAATCTTGCCAATTAAAAAATCATTAAAGTAGTTGGCAATATAAGTGGGTTTTGTGATGAATGAGCCACTGATTAAATGAATGATGGAGCTGAGTTTGCCTTTTTGCCCAACATTTCATTTAATGTGCTCCAAAGCTTTTTACTATCATTTATATCATTAATATTTGTTTCATAGTACATTTACATTTCATTTTTGTCATTTAGCAGACGATCTTATCCAGAGCGACTTACAGTTAGTGAGAGCATACATTTTTCATACTGGCCCCTCGTGGGAATCGAACCCACAACCCCGGTGTTGCAAGCACCATGCTCTACCAACTGAGCTACAGTAAACACAAGTCCCAGTCTGACAGTGGTCTCTGCATATCTTAACCTGTTCCTTGCTAGCTGATTCATCAGCCTCTTCATCATAGAAGTCAGGGGGATCAATGACCCTAACCTCTGTCCCTGACATTTGCTTCTCCTCTACCCTACACTCTGTAGTAACTGGTAAAGAGCTTGCACGTGAAGGAAAAATACTTTCCCCCAGGATTACATTTCCACTTGCACTCTTTCCAGTGCCTGTCTGTCCCAATAGTTCAATGTTCAAAGTGTTGCTGGGATTGCTTTTATAGTTTGTATGAGTGTGATGTCCTTGAACTGATGAAAAAGTATGAGTTAATTCAGAGGTCAACTCTGTGTGAAATCATTGTGTCAATCTTCTCAAATAGTTCTGTCACTTGACTTGGGTGACCAGACTCATTGTTGAACACATGGTAACCGTGACCATACCTCTCAACAATGTGTCCCAGCGGTTTACCTGCCTTTTGGATAAAGTCCTCTATAGAATTCCTTAGGTAGTCTCCATATGTGAATAGAATAAAGGTGAACTCTCTCACGCTCTCACCAAAAAAGTCCTCCAGCTTTTGTATCGCTGCTTCCTGCTCCTCTGTGAATCTGCCCAACTGGATCACCAGCAGAAAGATACTGTTGATTCCCACTGTTTTCTGGTATAATGACCTGATAAATTCATTATGGGTCACCTTTACACAGTCCAGTCCTGTAGTATCAACTAGAGAGATCACCCTCCCACACACATAGTCTGGCTCCCTCTCACAAGTCTTTGTAATAGCTGAACCACTACATGATGACTTGAACACCTCCCTACCAAGGATGGTGTTTCCTGTAGCACTCTTCCAACTTTTCCCACCAGCACAATCTCAGTAGGATGAACACGATCATTTGAGGACGCCTGGCCATGTAATCTCCCTCTTGCCATCATTCAGAAATGCTCTGTATTACAGATAGATATCCGTCAGATATCTTGAAGCAACACCTGATATCAGGTCCTCAAGTAAATACCATGCATGTGTATTACAATGAAAACACATCTGATACAATTATCATGCTATTGTTGATTCCACAATGTATAACTTAAGAAAAATAAGTGCAAAATGATTCACCAAACTGTGCAGGTACTAGGCAGCCTATGCCAGCAGCAACCTTTGGAACAAACTGTCCGACTGGAGTTATGCTCAATTAATTATTAACATGTAATAGCCTACGATGGCAGCTGGAATCCATACTTGGTGAAACTGGCTAGTGTTGCCAACTATTCTTCAGTGAAAATAGCTAATGGCTCCATGATTTGTCGCAAAATAAGATTTTGCCCTCGCCGCAATGACTTCACAGAACCAACCTGCCTTGGTGCGGCTGGATGGCTGGCTGAAATGCTCTGAGAGCAGGTTGCAACGCCGCACAGCTGCAGTCCCCGACGTCAGTGTTGCCAACTTAGCGACTTTGTCGCTATATTTAGCGAGTATTCAGACCCCTCTAGCGACACATTTTCAAAAAAGCGACTAGCGACAAATCTAACGACTTTTTCTGGTGTTATTGGAGACTCTGACGTGAAAGCACGTATCGTTCTTACTCTTCTCAACAAGCAGCGGGTGCTGCCGTGGGGGTGGGGGCCACAGGCGGCCCAGTCCTCGCGCAGCTTTTTACTCACTTTTTGTCTGACGTTATTCCACTCTCCTACAGCGTCCATCACAATTACATGCACATGGCCAATTATGCAAACTCCTTACTGAGGAGTTGGCAACACTGCCCGACGTAGCGTTTTCGCCCCTCCTCTTGTGCTTTTCTGTCTGGCTGTGTGTACGTGGTTGCTGTGACTTCTGTTGCACAGACAGCTTCTCCCACTGTCGTTTGCGGCAGAATTGGGGGTAAAAGTGGCTAAATGTAATCAAAACCATAGAAACTCTAGGTGGCAAAACTCCCCAAAGGCAGCCTGAAAAGTAGTATAGTATAGTTTCTTCTTCTTTTTGTTCAGTTTAGTCACATGATTTCTCAATTTGCAGTAGGTTTGCCAATCGTTTATGCAGCTTATTTGCCATTCCTTTTGCCTCATCCCTCTCAACCATAACATTTTTCAATTCCTCATCAATGCACAGGGTTTTAACCGTTTTTACAGTCATTTTCTTAATGGGTGCATGCTTATTAGTAACTGCAGTAAGCAATTTCATAAATGTGTCATGTGCAGCATCTGGTTGCTCCTCATTACACAACACAGACCAGCAAATATTATTTATATCATCAACATAGGAATCACTACAAAACCTCTTGTAGGGCCTCTTATACACAATATTAGGTCCAGCCTTTGGAACTTTGGTTATCCTTGATATGGCTACCATACTGTGATCACTACTGTACATCTGATGGATTTGGATACTGCTTTACAGCATATTTCTGCAGCATTAGTAAAGATGTGATCAATACATGTGGATGATTTCATGCCTGTGCTGCTTGTAAATACCTGGGTAGGTTGTCTGATAACCTGAACCAGGTTGCAGGCACTGGTTACAGTTTGAAGCTTTTTCTTAAGTGGGCAGCTTGAAGAAAGCCAGTCAATATTTAGGTCACCCAAAATATATACCTCTCTGTTGATATCACATACAGTATGAAAAAAAATGTATGCACTCACTAACCGTAAGTCGCTCTGGATAAGAGCGTCTGCTAAATGACTAAAATGTAAAAATGTAATTATCAAGAATTTCACACATATTATCCAGATACTGACTGTTAGCACTTGGTGGTCTATAGCAACTTCCTACAAGAATGGGCTTTAGGTGAGGCAGATGAACCTGTAGCCATATTACTTCAACAGTATTTGACATGAGATCCTCTCTAAGCTTTACTGGAATGTGGCTCTGTAAATAGACAGCAACACCCCCCCCCATGCCATGTATTGCTACCACTATATCATCAAAGGTATGATCTATCATATGAACATCCTTTTCTGACTCAAATATGATTCCCTCAAGGTTGCTCTGATGTCCAAAATATTTCAAATCGACATTCAGTGATATGTAACTTTTAAGTTGCATGTATTTGAAAATATCTACATTGGTCAGTCCAAAATTGCTTTTTAATTCTGTCATGGAAATGCTTTTCCTGTTACCAAGTAATTTACGGTTTCTATGGCTTTAGTTTTCCATGTGGACCAATTTATCTGTGAATTCTGAAAAGCTATCCAAGGATTAGGTTTGTTGTTTTAGGGAGTGATATTGGTTCTCGTAGAATACGTTTATTTTTCTTCCATATTGTTATAGTGTTCTTAACTATGAAGTTGTTAATGTTCTTAGCTTTATCATTTGAAAATAGACACGTAAAAAGATTCTGGGGATGAGTATGCGCATCTTCAATATGTACCCATTGTTCCTCTTTAGTGTATTTAACTATATGTCACAATTAAAAGTATTGGATAGCAAGTTGATACAGTTCCATGTCTGGAAGGTTAAAATCACCCTCACACATAGGAAGATGTAAAACTTTCCTTTTTACTCTATGAATTGTATTTTCCCTTATAAAGTCTTATGACCGAGTATATTTTTTAAAAGAATGTATTACTGAAAAAAAGCATTATTGATAAATCTATATCTCGTTTTTTTGCGTATTGTATTCAACTGAAACATGTTCTTGTATTTGTTTGTGTCTATTTTTAATAAACCCTGTTTGATTGATATGTACTATTCTATTGCTTATAAGCTTTGTTATTATTTTATTGTCACAATTTATAAACTTATGGGTTGTCATGCTCGTGGATTGACGGCTCGGACCAAGGTGCAGCGTGGTAGGCAAACATTTTAATTCAATAAATGAACACAGACCAAACAACAATAATACACACGAACGTAAAGTACTGCAGGCTACAAAGCCACTACACAAAACCAAGATCTCACAAACTAATGTGGGAAAACGACTGCCTAAGTATGATTCCCAATCAGAGACAACGATAGACAGCTGCCTCTGATTGGGAACCATACCCGGCCAACAAAGAAATAGACAAACTAGAATGCCCACCCAAATCACATCCTGACCTAACCAAATAGAGAATAAAAGGGATCTCTAAGGTCAGGGCGTGACATGGGTCTATAATCAGAAGGGGACTCTCCAGATTTTCCTGGTTTTGATATAACTGAAATATCTGTTTGATACATGGAACTAGGAAGTACTGAATTGAGTGACATGTCATTTATGTAAATAGGGGCGCTACTTTGTCAAAATGTTGAATATAATTCTCGGGGAAAGCCATCCTTTCCTGGTGCTTTTCTCTGTGTGAATGTTTTAACAATATCTAATATTTATTCTTGGGTGATCTCTGTTTTTAGTGTTAATTTTTTGTCTGCTGATAACTGCTTCAGGGTTGTTGAGTCTAAGAAGGCTATAGGATCCGTCCAACTAATGCTGATTAATACACATTTTCATAAAAGCTTTTAAAATTTTATTTTATTTTCTACAATTGTAACTGGTTTAGCGTGTATTTGTTTTGTGAGAGCTGCAAGATATTTACCAGGTTTATTTTCCATTAAGGAGTACGCTTTATTTGAGTTTAAACTGTAGTTGTGGCTCTCTTCAAAAGGAAAATATCGTATTCCATATTTGGACATTTTATTTTCTTCTTTACCTTCTAAATAATTTTTATGGGCTTTTTCTAAGAAAGTGATATATTTTTATTTTTCGAAATTTTGCAGAGTATGAGATTATCATTCCCCTAATATATGCCTCAAAGGCATCCCAAATTATATCGGGGGTTGGCTTTTCTCTGTCCTCTATCTCTACATGTGCTCCCGAGTGGCGCAGCGGTCTAAGGCACTGCATCTCACTGCACTACTGTCACGATCGTCTAAGGAGGAGGACCAATGCGCAGCGTTGAAGGTGAACATAATATAATTTATTAGAGTATGATCACACGATCAAAACAACAGACGAAAAACGTGATGTCTACGGTTGAACACAAACCAAAATAGCACAAGAAACCACAAACACAAAGTGAAAGACAGACAGTTAAATATGGCTCCCAATCAGAGACAACCAGCTGACACTCGTTGCCTCTGATTGGGAGTCACTCAGGCCAACATAGAAATACAAACATAGAATACACACCCTGGCTCAACATAACAGTGTCCCCAGAGCCAGGGCGTGACAGTACCCCCCACTAAAGGCGCGGACTCCGACCGCGCCAACTAAATACCACAGGGGAGGGACCGGGTGGGCACTCCGCCTTGGCGGCGGATCCGGCTCAGGGCCTGATCCCCACTCCCTCTCCAACCCCCCAAAGTACCCCTGGTCCGGTCTGGCTCTGCTGACCAGAGCTGAACTGAACACTGGTGGGGCGGATTGCTCTAGCTCCGGCGTGACGCAGCACCTGACCGGTACCGGACCCGCCACCGGTGGAACAGGCACGGGCCGTGCCGGACTGACGACGCACACCACTGGCTTGGTGTGGGGAGCAGGAGCGGGCCGAGCCGGGCTGACGAAGCGCACCCCTGACTTGGTGCGGGGAGCAGGAACGGGCCGTGCCGGGCTGACGACGCGCACCCCTGACTCGGTGCGGGGAGCAGGAACGTGCCGGACTGGGCTGGTGACGCGCACCACTGACTTGGTGCGGGGAGCAGGAATGGGCCGGGCCGAGCTGGCGATGCGCACCGTAGACTTGGTGCGAGTGGCAGGAACAGGCCGGACCGTACTGGGAACACACACCACTGGCCCTACGTGGGGATCAGGAACAGGCCGGACCGGACTGGCAACACACGCCAGTACCTCTCGCCGTGCCTCTACATCTTCCACCCCCTCTTCGACCAGTGGCCCCCGTAACCTGGCGGCCTCCTCTGCCAATCCGCTGGGCCGCTCTGCCGCGGTCTCCTGCTGGCCCGTCGTCCACGGCGTTAGCCCCCCCCTAAAAATGTTCTGGCCGTTTCTCCTACCTGTGGACCAGGTCTCCATGTCCCTCGCCAGCCTTTCGCCCTTCTGCCACAAAGTCAAGCCCTTCTCTTCCTCACTCGGCTTGACCCAGTCGAGGAGGCGAAGGAGATCGGTTAGGGATCTCCCTGGCGATGGCTCCTGGACACGCTGCTTGGTCACATCTTAGTGGTTTCTTCTGTCACGATCGTCTAAGGAGGAGGACCAATGCGCAGCGTTGAAGGTGAACATAATATAATTTATTAGAGTATGATCACACGATCAAAACAACAGACGAAAAACGTGATGTCTACGGTTGAACACAAACCAAAATAGCACAAGAAACCACAAACACAAAGTGAAATACAGACAGTTAAATATGGCTCCCAATCAGAGACAACCAGCTGACACTCGTTGCCTCTGATTGGGAGTCACTCAGGCCAACATAGAAATACAAACATAGAATACACACCCTGGCTCAATATAACAGTGTCCCCAGAGCCAGGGCGTGACAACTACAGAACCCCTGGTTCGATTCCAGGCTGTATCACAACTGGAGTCCCGTAGGGCGGTGCGCAATTGGCCCAGAGTCGTCCAGGTTTGGCCGGTGTAGGCCGTCATTGTAAATAAGAATTTATTCTTAACTGACTTGCTGAGTTAAATAAAGGTAACATTTCTAATGGTAAAGATTTTTTGTTTATGTATTTCATACATTTTGGGTCCAGAAGTCTGTTAATTCTCCAAATTCTGTCACTGAGTGTATTTTCTATTGGTGTAATTAAGCATTATACAGGAGAATGATCCGATATCACTATATCATAATTTTGTTTTATACAGTAAATTGTTGAGTGCATTTTTGGAAATAAATGTTTAGTCAATTTTTGAATAGCTTTTCTTACTTTGAGAAAAAATGAATTGTATTTTGTAGTTGGGAATAGTAATATACAGGTGTCCTGTAAATTATTTGTAGAGATTACATTTTTCATCCTCTTTGGAGGCTCCCTAAATGTGCCTTTTTTATTACTACGTCTGTCAATCTTATTGAATGTATGATTTAGGTTACCTGCTAAAATAATAGTTCCTTTCTGGATTTGATCTAATATAGCTTGAATTCAATCTAAAAACACCAGATTTGCACCTGGTGGGATATACAATTAAATGAATGTGTATCTTTCACATGTAATTAGAAAATGGCCTTCTTGGTCCATGTGCTGAAAATAGTTAAATTCCTTTTCAACTCCATCGATTCAGAAAGTGGAATTCAATTAATGAATTGAAAAGTCTCCAGTTGTTGAATAGGAATTTAATTTAATTTCATAAAATGTATTGAAATCAACCCTAGCTCTGACTTTTACTACAGCACTGTGCTCCTCACTTTATGCTGTTGCACATGTGAGTGTTCACACGCACGTACGCATGCACACACACACACAAACTGAAAACCAGCTGCTGCTCTGACAAACAAAATGTTCCATGCTCTCCTACCTCCATGTTTCCCCAACACAACTGCACCTCTTTGTCATTTCTCCACCTACAGTAGTTACAGAATATGACCACCTTGCAAACAGACAGGCACAATAAATTGTATTGGCAATTAAGCTCTTAACAATGTTGTTCCACATTTTTCTCTCCTTTCTCTCTCTCTCTCTCTCTCTCTCTCTCTCTCTCGCTCCTCTCTCTCTCTCTCTCTCTCTCTCTCTCTCTCTCTCTCTCTCTCTCCTCCTTCTCATGTGCCACCTGAAAGTATCAAATGTGTTTGTCTGTTCATCCTGAATCTATAAATTGTGCAACAGTTTCCGAGGAACAAACAGTGGTCTTCATTGTTGTCGGCTCTCCAAGTTTAATGGGCTGCCGTTAGTTATTTAACTGTTCCAATCCCTACAGCTTGTTTAATTATGGACCATGTTGGTGCAAAAGCGTACACTGTGTGTGTGTGTGTGTGTGTATTTACTCCCCCACAAACAGACCATCACCTGAATAACAAGTGTTACAGGAGGTGAAGGACACACACGCACACTCTCTCTCACAGACACACACACACACACTGTTTTATGCTCAATTAGTGAGTGGAACTCCAAGTACCAGGTGACATAACAACTCTTAGGCCACCCAACTGACTCATACATTGGGGGAAAAAAGTATTTAGTCAGCCACCAATTGTGCAAGTTCTCCCACTTAAAAAGATGAGAGAGGCCTGTAATTTTCATCATAGGTACACGTCAACTATGACAGACAAATTGAGATTTTTTTTCTCCAGAAAATCACATTGTAGGATTTTTAATGAATTTATTTGCAAATTATGGTGGAAAATAAGTATTTGGTCACCTACAAACAAGCAAGATTTCTGGCTCTCACAGACCTGTAACTTCTTCTTTAAGAGGCTCCTCTGTCCTCCACTCGTTACCTGTATTAATGGCACCTGTTTGAACTTGTTATCAGTATAAAAGACACCTGTCCACAACCTCAAACAGTCACACTCCAAACTCCACTATGGCCAAGACCAAAGAGCTGTCAAAGGACACCAGAAACAAAATTGTAGACCTGCACCAGGCTGGGAAGACTGAATCTGCAATAGGTAAGCAGCTTGGTTTGAAGAAATCAACTGTGGGAGCAATTATTAGGAAATGGAAGACATACAAGACCACTGATAATCTCCCTCGATCTGGGGCTCCACGCAAGATCTCACCCCGTGGGGTCAAAATGATCACAAGAACGGTGAGCAAAATCCCAGAACCACAAGGGGGGGACCTAGTGAATGACCTGCAGAGAGCTGGGACCAAAGTAACAAAGCCTTCCATCAGTAACACACTACGCCGCCAGGGACTCAAATCCTGCAGTGCCAGACGTGTCCCCCTGCTTAAGCCAGTACATGTCCAGGCCCGTCTGAAGTTTGCTAGAGTGCATTTGGATGATCCAGAAGAGGATTGGGAGAATGTCATATGGTCAGATGAAACAAAAATAGAACTTTTTGGTAAAAACTCAACTCGTCGTGTTTGGAGGACAAAGAATGCTGAGTTGCATCCAAAGAACACCATACCTACTGTGAAGCATGGGGGTGGAAATATCATGCTTTGGGGCTGTTTTTCTGCAAAGGGACCAGGACGACTGATCCGTGTAAAGGAAAGAATGAATGGGGCCATGTATCGTGAGATTTTGAGTGAAAACCTCCTTCCATCAGCAAGGGCATTGAAGATGAAATGTGGCTGGGTCTTTCAGCATGACAATGTTCCCAAACACACCGCCCGGGCAACGAAGGAGTGGCTTCGTAAGAAGCATTTCAAGGTCCTGGAGTGGCCTAGCAAGTCTCCAGATCTCAACCCCATAGAAAATCTTTGGAGGAAGTTGAAAGTCCGTGTTGCCCAGCGACAGCCCCAAAACATCACTGCTCTAGAGGAGATCTGCATGGAGGAATGGGCCAAAATACCAGCAACAGTGTGTGAAAACCTTGTGAAGACTTACAGAAAACGTGTCATTGCCAACAAAGGGTATATAACAAAGTATTGAGAAACTTTTGTTATTGACCAAATACTTATTTTCCACCATAATTTGCAAATAAATTCATTACAAATCCTACAATGTGATTTTCTGGATTTTTTTTCCTCATTTTGTCTGTCATAGTTGACGTGTACGTATGATGAAAATTACAGGCCTCTCTCATCTTTTTAAGTGGGAGAACTTGCACAATTGGTGGCTGACTAAATACTTTTTTCCCCACTGTACATTATTCATACAGTGGAGGTACTGGAACGTAACCCATGGGTGTCCCAAATGGTACCCTATTCCCTTTAGAGTGCGCTACTTTTGGCTAGGGCCCTCTGGTCAAAAGTAGTGTACTACAGTATATAGGGAATAGGGTGCCATTTGGGATGTAGGACCAATATTAAGACTCCTGAGTGGCGTAGTGGTCTAAGGCACTGCATCGCAGTGCTAACTGTGCCACTAGAGATCCTGGTTCGAATCCAGGCTCTGTCGCAGCCGGCCGCGACCGGGAGACTCATGGGCGGCGCACAATTGGCCCAGCGTCGTCCAGGGTAGGGGAGGGAATGGCCGGCAGGGATGTAGCTCAGTTAATAGAGCATGGCGTTTGCAACGCCAGGGTTGTGGGTTCTTTTCCCACGGGGGGCCAGTATATATAAAAAAATATATATATATAGGTATTCACTAACTGTAAGTCGCTCTGGATAAGAGCGTCTGCTAAATGACTAAAATGTAAATGTAAATGTAAGACCAGGCGTATCTTAGATACAGAAAAATGCATTTCCCCAATCCACATCCACTGTTTTGTGTAACATATGAGAACACACTTAAGTAAAGTAACTGTTTAGAGTGTGTGTGTGTGTGTGTGTGTGTGTGTGTGTGTGTGTGCGTGCGTGTGATGACATAAGAGTGGTGGTGGATGATGGACCTTCTCAACAGGTAGTGCTTTGTTGTAGGGGTTTTTGAAATGTTGGAGAGGGGGGCACATGGCTATCTGAGTTTTTCTCTAGACGATGTAGCTTATTAGTGTGTGTGTGTGTGTGTGTGTGTGTGTGCGTGTGTGCGCGTGTGTGCATTCACAGGTATGAGTAGATGACTGTACAGTGTGGAATGTGCCTGCATTCCACCCCTCTGGAGGCCCTGTGGTATTTTGTGTTTTATTAGGGCTCCCCATTAGCTGCTGCTAAGGCAGAAGCTACTGTTCCTGGGGTCCAAACACATTAAGGCACATCACAAAAAAAATAAAAAAACAGTACATCATGTAACATTATTACACCACTACATATCTACAATACAACATTTATAATACCACCATACAACAATATTACAATGTACAGTATGTGTGTGTAGAGTGCGTGTGCTAGTGTGTGTGCGTGTGTGTGTGTCTGTGTTTCTCCTCACAGTCCATAAGGTGTAGTTTTATCAATTTTTTTAAATCTGATTTTACTGCTTGGAATGGAGTTCCATGTAGCCATGGCTCTGTGTAGTACTGTGCGTTTCCCGGAGTCTGCTCTGGACTTTGGGACTGTGAACAGACCCCTGGTGACATGTCTTGTGTGTTATGCATGGGGGTCTGAGCTGCGTGCTAGCCATTTGAACAGACAGCTCAGTGCTTTCAACATGTCAATACAGTACCTGTCACAAAGACAAGTAGTGATGCAGTGTATGTCCGTTGGATCTTCTGTCAACTAGGCTGCCAGGCAGCCACCAGGCAGTCAACAGGCAGACCTGGCAGCAAACACTGAGGATAGGCCAGAGGGGGCGAGGGGGTTTAGATCCCCTGGCGGAACCACCTGTGGCTAAATAGGCTGTTATTGATCAAACAGGGAGAAGGAATGAGAGAGAGGGCAGAGGGGTGAGGAGAGCGAGCACCTTTAGCCCCCGGGCACCATGGAATTCTCCCAGGACTATGCACAGACTGCAGTTTCGGTTCGATGAGCTAGGTGTGACTGGCTCTGAATGAGAAAGATTAGGGTAGTGTTGTATTGAGGGGTGGAGGGCGAGAAAGTTGTTGGTGGAATGAAAAGTTACTTTAGAGTCTCCTCACAAACGAATGGATGCAGAGGGGCATGGGCACGCACATCATACACCATTTACATTTACATTTTAGTCATTTAGCAGACGCTCTTATCCAGAGCGACTTACAGGAGCAATTAGGGTTAAGTGCCTTGCTCAAGGGCACATTTACGTCATTTAGCAGACGCTCTTGTCCAGAGCGACTCACAAATTGATGCATTCACCCTATAGCCAGTGGGATAACCACTTTACAATTTTTTGGGGGGGGGTAGAAGGATTACTTTATCCTACACCACATACACACACACAGATACACACATGTACAGTAACCTGAGATGACAACTGATATACTTTTTCTATATTTTGATGTGGATACAGACAGCTAAATACTTTAATTAAAATGGCAACACGCTCCGTAATCTACAGATGGCACCACACTCCATAATTAACACTAGAAGCACAAATTGAGTCATTTTGACTCAAAATGAGTTAGAAATTGAAATGTTCATTTTTAAACTCATGCCCCTGCTGTCCTTTACTTTGACTAAATAAGTCTCTTTAACACACTTATGCTGTTATAATCTCGATATCACAAACATAATTTGTGTTTTAAGCAGTATTAACTAGTTTTTTCTTTCTTCAGAGCAACAAAAATTGACTTTTTCAAATCCAGATTTGGAGATTTCCAAAACATTTTGCCAAATAGCTTTCAAAAATGAAGAGATAAGCTCTATTTCAAAATATCACTTTTTCCAAAAATAACCACTGTTATGCACGCCACACATGAGCATGCGGCAACAGATAGCCTACAGTAACATCAATTAATGAAAATGCTATTCTGATCTTTGAAATAATGATTTTTTGGTATTGTAATATTACCCAAGACCTTCATAAATACAACTAAATTATAATTTTTCCGAAAGCGTAAATTAAATGTATTTTTTTGACTGTTAGAATATTCAGGTCAAAATGACTCCTCATTGGCTTAAAGTGGAGTCCCCTCGAACCCGGCTTTTCTAGTCTTAAAAGGGCAACACACTCCATAATCTTTGTTGCCTGCAGTTATCGCAAATGTCTCCATTTGATGAATATGCCACATGGATTTAATGATTTTAGCTGCCATGGGGACATTTCAAGACACGTTTTTGTGCATGCGTATGTGAGAGGACATAAACAAGTTCTTATGTACGTGCAGTACCCCATGCAGTCAGTCTCTTTTAGGGACTCCAATTTGACACGGTTGTTTGAGTGTCGCATGTTATCCAACCTGACATATAGTAGCTTGCGAATGTATTCACCCCACTTGGCATTTTTCCTATTTTGTTGCCTTACAACCTGGAATTAAAACATATTTTTGGGGGGGTTGGTATCATTTGATTTACACAACATGCCTAAGACTTTGAAGATGCAAAATATGTTTTCTTGTGAAACAAACAAGAAATACTTTGTAGAGCCACCTTTTGCAGCAATTACAGCTGCAAGTCTCTTGGGGTATGTCTTTATAAGCTTGGCACATCTAGCCACTGGGATTGTTGCCCATTCTTCAAGGCAAAACTGCTCCAGCTCCTTCAAGTTGGATGGGTTCCGCTGGTGTACAACAATCTTTAAGTCATACCACAGATTCTTAATTGGATTGAGGTCTGGGCTTTGACTAGGCCATTCCAAGACATGTAAATGTTTCCCCTTAAACCACTCGAGTGTTGCTTTAGCAGTAAGATTAGGGTCATTTTCCTGCTGGAAGGTTAACCTCCGTCCCAGTCTCAAATCTCTGGAAGACTGAAACAGGTTTCCCTCAAGAATTTCCCTGTATTTAGCGGCATCCATCATTCCTTCAATTCTGACCAGTTTCCCAGTCCCTGCCGATAAAAAACATCCCCACAGCATGATGCCACCATGCTTCACTGTAGGGATGGCGCTCTCAGGGTGATGAGAGGTGTTAGGTTTACGCCAGACATAGCATTTTCCTTGATGGCCAAAAAGCTAAATTTTAGTCTCATCTGACCAGAGTACCTACTTCTATATCTTAATTTTTTTCTGTAAGCAATGTTTTTTTTTTTCTCTTCTGGCCACTCTTCCATAAAGCCCAGCTCTGTGGAGTGTACGGCTTAAAGTGGTCCTATGGACAGATACTCCAATCTCTGCTGTGGAGCTTTGCACATCTTTGGTCTCTTTGTTGCCTCTCTGATTAATGCCCTCCTTGCCTGGTCCGTGAGTTTTGGTGGGCGGCTCTCTATTGGCAGGTTTGTTGTGGTGCCATATTCTTTCCATTTTTTAATAATGGATTTAATGGTGATCCGTGGGATGTTAAAAGTTTCTGATCTTTTTTTATAACCCTTCCCTGATCTGTACTTCTCCACAGCTTTGTCCCTGACCTGTTTGGAGAGCTCCTTGGTCTTCATGGTGCTGCTTGCTTTGTGGTGCCCCTTGCTTAGTGGTGTTGCAGACTCTGGGGCCTTACAGAATAGGTATATATATATACAGAGATCATGTGACAGATCATCTGACACTTAGATTGCACACAGGTGGACTTTATTTAACTAATTATGTAACGTCTGAAGGTAATTGGTTGCACCAGTTCTTATTTAGGGGCTTCATAGCAAAGTGGGTGAATACATACAACCTGCCCGCTTGACCCTATCCCCTCCTCTCTTCTCCAGACCATTTCCGGAGACCTTCTCCCTTACCTCACCTCGCTCATCAACTCATCCTTGTCCGCTGGCTATGTCCCTTCCATCTTCAAGAAGGCAAGAGTTGCACCCCTCCTCAAAAAACCTACACTCGATCCCTCCGATGTCAACAACTACAGACCAGTATCCCTTCTTTATTTTCTCTCCAAAACTCTTGAGCGTGCTGTCTATAGCCAACTCTCCTGCTATCTCGCTCAGAATGACCTTCTTGATCCGAACCAGTCAGGTTTCAAGACTGGTCATTCAACTGAGACTGCTCTTCTCTGTGTCACGGAGGCTCTCCGCACTGCTAAAGCTAACTCTCTCTCCTCTGCTCTCATCCTTCTAGACCTATCTGCTGCCTTTGATACTGTGAACCATCAGATCCTCCTCTCCACCCTCTCCGAGTTGGGCATCTCTGGCACGGCTCACTCTTGGATTGCGTCGTACCTGACAGGTCGCTCCTACCAGGTGGCGTGGCGAGAATCTGTCTCCGCACCATGTGCTTTCACCACTGGTGTCCCCCAGGGCTCAGTTCTAGGCCCTCTCCTATTCTCTCTATACACCAAGTCACTTGGCTCTGTCATATCCTCACATAGTCTCTCCTATCATTGCTGCGCAGACGACACACAATTAATCTTCTCCTTTCCCCCTTCTGATAACCAGGTGGTGAATCGCATCTCTGCATGTCTGGCAGACATATCAGTGTGGATGTCGGATCACCACCTCAAGCTGAACCTCGGCAAGACGGAGCTGCTCTTCCTCCCGGGGAAGGACTGCCCACTCCATGATCTCGCCATCACGTTTGACAACTCCGTTGTGTCCTCCTCCCAGAGTGCAAAGAACCTTGGAGTGACCCTGGACAACACCCTGTCATTCTCTGCTAACATCAAAGCGGTGACCCGATCCTGTAGGTTCATGCTCTACAACATTCGCAGAGTACAACCCTACCTTACACAGGAAGCGGCACAGGTCCTAATCCAGGCACTTGTCATCTCCCGTCTGGATTACTGCAACTCGCTGTTGGCTGGGCTCCCTGCCTGTGCCATTAAACCCCTACAACTCATCCAGAACGCTGCAGCCTGTCTGGTGTTCAACCTTCCCAAGTTCTCTCACGTCACCCCGCTCCTCTGCACACTCCACTGGCTTCCAGTTGAAGCTTGCATCTGCTACAAGACCATGGTGCTTGCCTACGGAGCTGTGAGGGGAACGGCACTGCCTTACCTTCAGGCTCTGATCAGTCCCTACACCTAAACGAGGGCATTGCATTCTTTCACCTCTGGCCTGCTGGTCCCCCTACCTCTGTGGAAGCACAGTTCCCGCTCAGCCCAGTCAAAACTGTTCACTGCTCTGGCATCCCAATGGTGGAACAAGCTCCCTCACGACGCCATGACAGCGGAGTCACTGACCACCTTCCGGAGACACTTGAAACCCTACCTCTTTAAGGAATACCTGGGATAGTATAAAAGTAATCCTTCTACCACCCCCCCCACCCCAACCCCACAAAGAAAATAGATTTTAAAAAAAATATATATATATATATATATAATTTTTTTTTTAAATTTTTGCTCAAAAAAATTAAGTGAACACTAAAATAACACATCCTAGATCTGAATGAATGAAATAATCTTATTAAATACTTTTTTCTTTACATAGTTGAATGTGCTGACAACAAAATCACACAAAAATTATCAATGGAAATCAAATGTATCAACCCATTGAGGTCTGGATTTGGAGTCACCCTCAAAATTAAAGTGGAAAACCACACTACAGGCTGATCCAACTTTGATGTAATATCCTTAAAACAAGTTAAAATTAGGCTCAGTAGTGTGTGTGGACTCCACATGCCTGTATGACCTCCCTACAACGCCTGGGCATGCTCCTGATGAGGTGGCGGATGGTCTCCTGAGGGATCTCCTCCCAGACCTGGACTAAAGCATCCGCCAACTCCTGGACAGTCTGTGGTGCAATGTGGCGTTGGTGGATGGAGCGAGACATGATGTCCCAGATGTGCTCAATTGGATTCAGGTCTGGGGAACGGGCGGGCCAGTCCATAGCATCAATGCCTTCCTCTTGCAGGAACTGCTGACACACTCCAGCCACATGAGGTCTAGCATTGTCTTGCATTAGGAGGAACCCAGGGCCAACCGCTCCAGCATATGGTCTCACAAGGGGTCTGAGGATCTCATCTCGGTACCTAATGGCAGTCAGGCTACCTCTGGCGAGCCCCCCAAAGAAATGCCATCCCACACCATGACTGACCCACCGCAAAACCGGTCATGCTGGAGGATGTTGCAGGCAGCAGAACGTTCTCCACGGCGTCTCCAGACTCTGTCACATCTGTCACCTGCTCAGTGTGAACCTGCTTTCATCTGTGAAGAGCACAGGGCGCCAGTGGCGAATTTGCCAATCTTGGTGTTCTCTGGCAAATGCCAAACATCCTGCACCTGTGGACGTCGGGCCCTCATACCACCCTCATGGAGTCTGTTTCTGACCATTTGTGCAGACACATGCACATTTGTGCCCTGCTGGAGGTCATTTTGCAGGGCTCTGGCAGTGCTCCTCCTGCTCCTCCTTGCACAAAGGCGGAGGTAGCAGTCCTGCTGCTGGTTTATTGCCCTCCTACGGCCTCCTCCACGTCTCCTGATGTACTGGCCTGTCTCCTGGTAGCGCCTCCATGCTCTGGACACTACGCTGACAGACACAGCAAACCTTCTTGCCACAGCTCGCATTGATATGCCATTCTGGATGAGCTGCACTACCTGAGCCATTTGTGTGGGTTGTAGACTCCATCTCATGCTACCACTAGAGTGAAAGCACCGCCAGCATTCAAAAGTGACCAAAACATCAGCCAGGAAGCATAGGAACTGAGAAGTTGTCTGTGGTCACCACCTGCAAAACCAGTCCTTTATTGGGGGTGTCTTGCTAATTGCCTATAATTTCCACCTGTTGTCTATTCCATTTGCACAACAGCATGTGAAATGTATTGTCAATCAGTGTTGCTTCCTAAGTGGACAGTTTGATTTCACAGAAGTGTGATTGACTTGGAGTTACATTGTGTTGTTTAAGTGTTCCCTTTCTTTTTTTGAGCAGTGTATATAAAACAAATGAAAATTTAAAATATACTCTAAATATTAAAAAATTATAATTGTAAAGTGGTTATCCCACTGGCTAACATAAGGTGAATGCACCAATTTGTAAGTCGCTCTGGATAAGAGTTTCTGCTAAATGACGTAAATGTAAATGTAAATACATATACACACACCTCTTTTCCGTTATTTATTTTTTAGAATTCTTTGAAATTTAAAGTTATTTTTTTCATTTCACTTCACCAATTTGGACTATTTTGTGAATGTCCATTACATGAAACCCAAATCCATTTAAATTACAGGTTGTAATGCAACAAAATAGGAAAAACGCCAAGTGGGGTGAATACTTTTGCAAGGCACTGTATGCCTTGGCATGGTTTAGTCATGTTTGTGTGGTTTAGTCATGTTTTCCTACAGGTCTGTGTCTCAGGATCAACTTTAATGAACAGAAAAAGACTTCACTCCAGGATGTTGTCATGACGTGACTTTTATTAATAGGGTGACTGTTATTTATTGAATCAACGAACTATGTTTAATTGTCACTCAATTAAATTAATCATGTAACAATTAACTCATTAGGAATTTGGGGCACCATGGAAGAAGTTGTTTAACGAGTTACCATCTCCCAAATTAAACTCTTAGAAGATATATATGTTATTTACATTTTAGTCATTTAGCAGTCACTCTTATCCATACTGGCCCCCCGTGGGAATTGAATCCACAACCCTGGCGTTGCAAGTGCCATGCTCTACCAACTGAGCTACACGGGGCCTTACCAGTCACTTATCAAATAATTACCTCTTATCAGTCTTATTCTGAATGTCGCATGATCCTTGAACCTGCAAGAACCCTAACCTTATTGATGAATCAACAATACACAAATTGGCTTAATTATTTATTTACTAACTAAATAATAACACAGAAGACAAACACAAACACACATAGGTTATTGATTACTAACGTAATACAATGAGAACAGGTCCCTAGTGGACTGGACAAACAATTGCATGAATGCTTGGGTAGAAGGAGGGTCAGAATAGAAGGGAGAGACAGAGATTCAAACTATCGTTGTTACTTTGGAGACTACGCTCACAGTAATCATAATACTTATGCACCCTAATAACAGCTCATTCGAATTAGAAATGCAACACGTATTTACGTGTAGCTGTTTTCGATAGTTGAGTTGATGATGTAGGACTCTGGTTTGCCCACTAGAGTTTCTGCTTGTAGTGGTGTTAGAATGTATACTTCAGCGTACCCTGTAGTTCGTAGAGTTGATCTGTTAGATTAGATACTTCAGACGGTTGTCTGAGAGGGATTGTCCTTTCCAACTTGTGTCTTTGGTGAAAGTTCTCTAGACGAATATACATGCCAGCTGCAGACTGGTAATGCTACGGTCTAGTGAGTTTCTTCTTCTTGTGTAGAGATTGAGAGTTTCAGAGTTTCTCACCATTTCAAAAGTATGGACTAACGTCTCACGTTTTCTGGTCTTTCTGGTCTCACCATTTTAACGTTTAGCTCACGCTTCACGTCTGCTGGTCTGTAGAGCGTCAACCATTTTAGTGCCTGCAGCTTCCTGGTCTTCTTGGTCTAACCATTTTAAGCCGTGTAGCTTCAGCTTCACGTTTCCTGGTCTGGTAGAAATTCAACCATTTGCAACATCCGGTTTACACTGTAATCTGCTTGGTCTAATGTTAATTAGTTTTTCAAGGCTTTTAATGCCCTCGGGGTAAAAGGGGCGTTCCATCATGTTTGTGCTCATCTGGGCGTGGCCACTGAAAGATCAAATCAATATGGAAAACAATCATCTCATCTAGAATGCTAAAATCACATTGTTATCTTCACAAAAGTATTATTATACTTAATCATTCGTTTTATACAACAATTAGATGCAAACCTGATAACTGGGAAGTGCACACCCCCAGAGATACAGTTATGTTGTTCCACCGTCTTTAATGACATCACAACATAGTAACGCATTTGATGTGATTGTTCTTTAAGTCACCACCAACCATTTCCCACATTCATTGAAGTAGAAATATTTTTTCATTATCCACTTTTGGATGTTGGAGTCTTGACGGGAAGACTTCCGTTGTTCCAGAGGGAAATTCCCTCTCCCAATACTGCATGGCACGGAAAATAACGTTTCTGCAATTAATTAACGACAGGTCATAAAACTGGCCCCCAGGAGAGGGGGTGTTCAAACCTTTGCCTAGGCGGCATCTTTGATCCTCAGCCCATGAGGGCAAGTCATGACAATGTGTTGTATGTTTTTTTTTTTGGGGGGGGGGGTGAGTAGTGAGCACTCACTCAGATGCAGGCACTATTCTTTTAATACCTTTCTTCAACCTAAGATGTAACGGTAAAGATAGTTGATCAATCTTGATCCGCTTGCCACACCATCACAACGCAGCCTCGCTCCAAACACTGACTTTGGTATTGTCTGTGTATGGATGTCAATGAGTGGATGTGTATGTGGTTGTGTGCGTGGTTGGTTGTGTGTGTGTTTGTGCGTGCGTGCTTGTTTGTATGTCACAAAAGTGCTACCGAATGTATCGAACCCCACTCTCTCTTCCTGGTATCGCATTCATCTTTATAATTAGTGCTCGGCCTGACAGTGATCAATATTATTTTAAAATGAGAATGTTTGGACACCCAAAACATACGAGATGTATTTTTTATTAAAATGCCCACCAACCTCTCATTTAGTGGACTTTAACGTGTTACTTGGCAGGTTGGGGTGTACTTCTGTAGTTTTACTCTGGTTTTATCCTAAATCGCACCCTATTCCATATTGAATTACTTTGACCAGGACCTATTGTGCTCTGGTCAAAAGTAGTGCACTAAGTAGGGAATAAGGTTTCATTTGGGAGGCGCTCATTGTGTTTAGATATGTGTTTATCTGGAAAAAGGTGTAATCTAGTTTTAACTTGCTCATCCTCTGTCCCTATCTTTAGTGATCTCAAAACCCAGGCAATGTGGAGGATGTGCGCACACGCACGCACACAGACTCACACATAAATCTGCTCCCATCTCATCAGCTCTTTAGTGTCCATCTGAACGTTACTTAGCTCTGAATGTTACATAGGTCTTAGGTCTGAATATTATTTAGATCCAAATCGTACTATAAGTCTTAGGTCTGAATGCAGGCTTTTGTAATACCAACCATTACAGTATGTTCTTTACAGTGGCCTTGATAAGAAAATTACATATTTGAAAATGACTTATGAACCCCAATAAAAGCCTACTTCATAGAAAGAGAACACAAAGTACAAAAGGAACACACTCGGACAAAACAAACCTTATCCCTTAGCAAAGGATCATTTAGCTATTTGAGTGTAAATAAATACATTATTTGATAAAACACTGAATTTGGCCTTACTGCTATTAGCCCATAGAAACACATTGAATAACATATTCATTCATGGCAAAACAGATAGTCCAAAAATATCTATTTCTACCCATATTCAACCCCTTTTTTGGGACTAAAGTACTTCCATACTTTCATAAAATTGCTTTACTGGTACCGGGCTACCTTCAGATGAGGGTTGTGGGCGTTGTAGAGCAAAACAACTGACATGTACGTGTTCGTGAGTATCATCTTTCGATGGTGGGGTCATATTAGTTTGTAGCCCAAACCGTTTGGACGCTACAGATGTTTTCAGGACGTCTCCTAGTCTGACAAACACGTTGTAACTCTGCCACCTTCCACCGCAGGCCAACATCGGCAGATGCGGTGGACAGAGATGCAGCCCATGCAAAAAAATGTATCTCTAGCGTAAACAAACAGATTTTGATGGGGACTTGTTTATTATGCTAATGAGATTTACGCGCGGCCGCGGAAATTGACCTGACTACAGTTCTTGGTGTATTTTTTATGTTTAAATATTAATGCCACAGGATAAGTTATATGTTTTAGGAAGGGCAAGTAAAGTGCATAAAAGGTATGGTTATACAGTGCCTTCAGAAATTATTCATACCCCTTGACTTATTCCACATTTTGTTGTGTTACAGCCTTAATAAAAAAAAATTTACCCATCTACATACAATACCACATAATGACAAAGTTTTTACACATTTATTGAAATTGAAATGCAGGAATATCTAATTTACATAAGTATTCACACCCCTTAGTCTATACATGTTAGAATCACCTTCGGCAGCGATTTGTCAGGGCCGTGTAGAATGGTGTGGTGCGGAATCAAGTGCAGAAGCAGTAATAAAGTCCAACAGTCTTTACTGAAGCAATGCGAGGCAAATAATCCAAAAAACAGCCAGTACGCACACAGGCGTAAAACACAAGCGCGCATAAACAGGCGCGCAAAACTCTTCTCAACCGAGAAGTAATAAACAAGGTAAAGGCGTACCAGAACACAGGTACGACAAAACGACACCTAACACGAAACAATAACACACAACACTACACTAACAACAAGGAAACTAAATAGGGTGCTTGATTAGACATAACACAAGACAGGTGTGGCTAACAGACAAAACTAATCAAACAGAAAACATAGAGCGGTGGCAGCTAGTACTCCGGAGACGACGACCGGCGAAACCTGCCCGAACAAGGAGGAGGAGCTGCCTCGGCCGAAACCGTGACAGTACCCCCCCCTTGACGCGTGGCTCCAGCCGTGCGCCGACTCCGGCCTCGGGGACGCCCAGGAGGGCGCGGCGCCGGGCGCGTAGGATGACCACGATGGAATTCGGTCATCAGGGACGGATCCAGAATATCCCTCCTCGGCACCCAGCACCGCTCCTCCGGGACCGTACCCTCCCACTCCACGAGATATTGGAGACCCCCATCCGGCGTCTGGAATCCAGGATGGTCCGAACAGTGTACGCCGGAGCCCCTCGATCTCCAACGGGGCGGAGGAGTCTCCTCAATCTCGAAGTCCTGGAGTGGACCAGCTACCACCGGCCTGAGGAGAGACACATGGAATGAGGGGTTAATATTCTTGTAATCAATAGGTAGTTCTAACCTGTAACACACCTCATTCAATCTCCTCAGGACTTTAAAAGGCCCCACAAAGCGCCGACCCAGCTTCCGGCAGGGCAGGCGGAGAGGTAGGTTTCTGGTTGAGAGCCAGACTCGATCTCCAGGTGCGTACACTGGCCCCTCACTGCGTCGTAGGTCGGCGCTCGTCTTTGTCGACGTATGGCCCGCTGCAGATGGACGTGAGCAGCGTTCCACGTCTCCTCCGAGCGCCTTACCCACTCATCCACAGCGGGGGCCTCGATCTGGCTCTCATGCCATGGTGCCAGAACCGGCTGGTACCCTAATACACACTGAAAAGGGGTTAGTTGGGTGGAGGAGTGGCGGAGAGAGTTCTGTGCCATCTCGGCCCAGGGCACAAATCTCGCCCACTCCTCCGGCCGGCCCTGACAATATGACCTCAGAAACCTACCCACATCCTGGTTGACTCTTTCGACCTGCCCATTGCTCTCCGGGTGGTAACCCGAGGTAAAGGCTCACCGAGACCCCCAAACGTTCCATAAATGCTCTCCAGACTCTGGAGGTAAACTGGGGGGCCTCGATCGGACACTATATCCTCGGGTACCCCGTGAATGCCGGAAGACGTGAGTAAATAGAGCCTCAGCGGTCTGTAGGGCAGTAGGAAGACCCGGCATGGGAAGGAGACGACAGGCCTTCGAGAACCGATCCACAACGACCAGGATGGTGGTATTCCCCTGAGAGGAGGGAAGATCAGTAACAAAATCCACCGATAGATGGGACCAGGGTCGCTGTGGAACGGGCAGGGGCTGTAATTTACCCCTGGGCAAATGTCTGGGTGCCTTACACTGGGCACATATTGAGCAGGAGGAGACATAAACCCTCACATCCCTGGCTAATGTTGGCCACCAGTACTTCATACTAAGGCAGTGCACCGTCCGGCCAATACCCGGATGTCCAGAGGAGGGCGACGTGTGAGCCCAATAAATCAATCGATCCCGGACCTCGAGCGGGACGTACGTCCGACCCACCGGACACTGTGGAGGACTAGGGTCGGCATGCAAGCGCCCGCTCGATCTCCGCATCGACCTCCCACACCACCGGTGCCACCAGACACGACTCCGGTATTATGGGAATGGACTCCACGCACCTCTCCTCCGCGTCATACCGGCGGGACAGAGCATCTGCCTTCCCGTTCTGGGACCCAGGGATGTAAGTGATCTTAAACACAAACCGGGCGAGAAACATAGTCCATCGAGCCTGGCGAGGATTTAGTCTCCTCGCTGCCCGAATATATTCCAGGTTACGGTGATCGGTCAGAATGAGGAAAGGGTGCTGAGCCCCCTCAAGCCAATGCCTCCACACCTTTAGGGCCTGAACTACAGCTAACAGCTCCCTGTCCCCTACGTCATAATTCCGCTCCGCCGGACTGAGCTTCTTAGAATAAAAAGCACAGGGGCGGAGCTTAGGTGGTGTACCCGAGCGTTGAGATAGAACGGCCCCAATACCGGCCTCGGAAGCGTCTACCTCCACTTGAAACGGTAAAGTGGGATCCGGGTGCGCCAACACTGGAGCCGAGGTAAACAGGTCCTTCAGTTTCCCAAAAGCCCTGTCCGCCTCAGCCGACCACTGCAAGCGCACCGGACCTCCCTTCAGAAGAGACGTAATGGGAGCTGCCACCTGTCCAAAACCCCGGATAAACCTCCGGTAGTAATTCGCAAAACCCAAGAACCGCTGCACCTCTTTAACCGTCGTTGGTGTTTGCCAATTACGCACGGCGGACACTCGGTCCACCTCCATTCTCACCCCTGACGCAGACAACTGGTAACCCAAAAGGAAACTGACTCCTGGAAGAACAGGCATTTCTCAGCCTTGACATACAGGTCATGCTCCAACAGTCTCCTCAATACCCTGCGCACCAGGGCTACATGCTCGGCCCGAGTAGGGCTGTACACCAGAATATCATCGATGTACACCACCACTCCCTGCGCCTGCATGTCCCGGAAAATTTCATCTACAAACGATTGGAAGACTGATGGAGCATTCATTAACCCATATGGCATGACGAGATACTCGTAATGGCCGGAGGTAGTACTAAATGCTGTCTTCCACTCATCGCCCTTCTTAATGCGCACCAAATTATATGCGAACCTGAGGTCCAATTTTGTGAAGAACCGTGCCCCGTGCAATGACTCCGTCATGGTCCCAATCAGCGGAAGTGGATAACTGTATTTAACAGTCACCTGATTGAGACCGCGGTAGTCAATACACGGACGCAGACCTCCATCCTTCTTCTTCACAAAAAAGAAGCTCGAGGACGCGGGAGAAGTAGAGGTCCGTATGTATCCCTGTCTCAGAGACTCGGCAATGTAAGTCTCCATTGCCCTTTTCTCCTCCTGTGACAAAGGATACACACGGCTCCGCGGAAGCGCGGCTCCTGTCTGGAGGTCTATCGCACAATCCCCCTGTCTATGAGGTGGCAATCGTGCCGCTCGGGTTTTACTAAACACGAGTGCCAAATCCTCATACTCAGGAGGAATGTGCAGTGCGGACATCTGGTTCGGACTTTCCACCGAGGTCGCCCCTATGGAAACACCCAGACATAACCCCTCACACTGAGCAGACCACCCTTTAAGAGCCTTCTCTCGCCACGAAATAGTAGGATCATGGGTAGTCAACCAGGGAAGCCCCAGTACCACTGGATACGCAGGAGAGTCAATCAGATAGAGTTGAATCATCTCCTCATGACCCCCCTGCGTCATCATCCTAAGTGGCGCTGTGAGCTCCCCAATCCACCCAGATCCTAACGGACGACTATCTAAGGCATGTACGGGAAGGGCTTATCGACTGGAAGAAGGGGAATCCCTAACTTAACACAGAATTTTCGATCTATAAAATTCCCAGCTGCGCCTGAATCGACTAGCGCCTTATGCTGGGAACGAGGTGCAACCTGTGGAAAACAAACAGGTAATGTAAAGTGGACGACAGAAAGCTCTGGGTAAGTAGGGCGCCTACTCACCTGGGAGACCTCCCCACTGTATGGCCTGCCATCTCCCTCCTCAGGGAACCCTCCCCAGCACCTCACCGCGGTGTGTCCTCCGCGGCCACACTTGGTGCAGGAGACTGCTCCCCTCGGGTTCCTTCCTCTCTTAGGTCTAGCGCCGGCCCCTCCGAGCTCCATCGGACTCGGCTCGGAGGTGCTGGAGGGTGGAATGGGAGGCCCCCATCTGGGGCGCCCGCGGGTCGTGAGTAGGTTGTCCAGGCGAATAGCCATGTCCACAAGCTGGTCAAAAGTTAACGTGTTGTCCCTACACGCCAACTCCCTGCGGACGTCCTCTCGAAGGCTACACCTAAAATGGTCTATGAGGGCCCTCTCATTCCACCCCGCGTCAGCCGCTAGAGTCCGGAACTCCAGTGCGAATTCTTGAGCGCTCCTCATCCCCTGTCGGAGGTGGAATAGACGTTCCCCCGCCGCTCTACCCTCTGGTGGATGGTCAAAGACCGCACGAAAGCGGCGGGAGAACTCCGCATAGGTAACTGTGGCGGAGTCTATTCCCCTCCATTCGGCGTTGGCCCACTCCAACGCCTTGCCGGTGAGACAGGAGATGAGGGCGGAAACGCTCTCGTATCCCGAGGGCGCCGGGTGTATAGTGGCCAGGTAGAGCTCCACTTGCAAAAGGAAACCCTGACACCCGGCAGCGGAGCCGTCGTACGCCCTCGGGAGCGAGAGCCGAATCCCACTGGGTTCCGGTGGATGAGTAGGCAGGTTCGGTGGTGGTGATGGATCGACCGGTGGAGCTGTAGGAACACCGCTGATCTCCCAGCGCCGAAGAGTGTCCATGACGCCCTCCAACGCGTGCCCGATCCGGTTGATGCGATGTTCCTGTCCCAGGATACGATCCTCAATGCTGTCGACTTGTGCTCCTGCTGATTCCATCGAAGTGGTGTGTTATTCTGTCAGGGCCGTGTAGAATGGTGTGGTGCGGAATCAAGTGCAGAAGCAGTAATAAAGTCCAACAGTCTTTACTGAAGCAATGCGAGGCAAATAATCCAAAAAACAGCCAGTACGCACACAGGCGTAAAACACAAGCGCGCATAAACAGGCGCGCAAAACTCTTCTCAACCGAGAAGTAATAAACAAGGTAAAGGCGTACCAGAACACAGGTACGACAAAACGACACCTAACACGAAACAATAACACACAACACTACACTAACAACAAGGAAACTAAATAGGGTGCTTGATTAGACATAACACAAGACAGGTGTGGCTAACAGACAAAACTAATCAAACAGAAAACATAGAGCGGTGGCAGCTAGTACTCCGGAGACGACGACCGGCGAAACCTGCCCGAACAAGGAGGAGGAGCTGCCTCGGCCGAAACCGTGACACGATTACTCAGGAACATTCACTGTCTTCTTCGTAAGCAACTCCAGTGTATATTTGGCCTTGTGTTTTAGGTTATTGTCCTGCTGAAAAGTGAATTTGTCTCCCAGCGTCTGTTGGAAAGCAGATTAAACCAGGTTTTCCTCTAGGATTTTGCCTGTGCTTAGCTTTCTGTACAGTCTTCCTTCTTTTCATTCTGTCATTTACTGTAGGTTAGTATTGTGGAGTAACTATACTGAACACAAATATAAATGCAACAAAGGGCTTTATTACAGACAGAAATACTCCTCAGCACCCCGCCCTCCCCCCTCTGACGATCCCGCAGGTGAAGAAGCCGGATGTGGAGGTCCTGGTATGGCGTGGTTACACGTGATCTGCGGTTGTGAGGCCGGTTGGACATACTGCCAAATTCTCTACGACGCTGGAGGAGGCTTATGGTAGAGAAATTAAAATTCAATTCTTTGGAAATAACTCTGGTGGACATTCCTGCAGTCAGCATGCCAATTGCACACTCACTCAAAACGAGTTATCTGGCATTGTGTTGTGTGAGTGACAAAACTGCAGTGGCCTTGTATTGTCCCCAGCACAACGTGCACCTGTGTAATGATCATGCAACATTTTAGAGATCTAAGCTTTTTGTGCTTATGAAAAATACCCCATAATTACATTTTAGTCATTTAGCAGACGCTCTTTATCCAGAGCGACTTACAATAGTGAGTGCATACATTTTCGTACTGGTCCCCCGTGGGAATCAAACCCACAACACTGGCGTTGCAAGCGCCATGCTCTACTAACTGAGCTACACAGGACAGACAAAGCAAAATTGGTTTTTAGAGAATTTTGCTAATAAAAAAAATAAAAAATAAATGAAATATCACATTTACGTACAGTACCAGTCAAAATTTGGAAACACCTACTCATTCTGTGATGAGGTGATGTCGAAGGAGTCAGGCACAGGATGGTAAATCACAGAATAACAGGCTTTATTCCGCAAATACAGTTGCGCAGTAATGCGTCAAAAACACTTCAGTGCGCAAAACAGGCGCACTGGAAAATACAAGGCACATGGGGAAATATCCCCGCGATACAAAATACACAGAGCTCCACCGAGCTTCACTATCCTCCAAAATAAACAATCACACACAAAGACAAGGGGGCAGAGGGAACACTTATACAGGTACTGATGAGGGGATATGAACCAGGTGTGTGTAATAAACAAGACAAAACAAATGGAATTATGAGATGAGATGAGGAGCGGCAGCGACTAGAAGGCCAGTGACGATGAACGCCGAAGCCTGCCTGAACAAGGAGAGGTGGCAGCTTCGGAGGAAGTCGTGACAGTACCCCCCCCTTGACGTGCAGCTCCAGGAGCGCACCGACACCGGCCTCGGGGACGGCCAGGAGGACGCAGAGCAGGGCGAGCTGGATGGCGACGGTGGAAATCCCGCAATAGGGAGGGATTGAGGATATCCCTCACCAGAACCCAACACCGCTCCTCCGGACCGTACCCCTCCCACTCCACGAGGTACTGAAGGCCCCCCACCCGTTGCCTCGAATCCAGGATAGAACGGACGGAGTACGCCGGAGTCCCCTCGATGTCCAGAGGAGGCGGAGGAACCTCCCGCACCTCAGACTCCTGGAGCGGACCAGCCACCACCGGCCTGAGGAGATACACATGGAACGAGGGGCTAATATGGTAATCTGGAGGGAGTAATAAACTATATGTAACCTCATTTATCCTCCTCAGGACTTTGAACGGCCCCACAAACTGCAGGCTCAGCTTCCGGCAGGGCAGGCGGAGGGGCAGATTCCGGGTTGAGAGCCAGACCCAATCATCCGGTACCAAGACCGGGGCCTCACTGCGGCGGCAGTCAGCGTTGGCCTTCTGGCGACGCACGGTGCGCCGGAGATGAACATGAGCAGCGTTCCACGTCTCCTCCGCGCGCCGAAACCAGTCATCCACCTCAGGAGCTTCAGTCTGGCTCTGATGCCATGGTACCAGAACCAGTTTATAACCTAAAACACATTGAAAGGGCAATAGGTTAGTGGAGGAGTGGCAGAGAGAGTTCTGGGCATATTCTGCCCCTGGCAGTAGGACTGCAGGAACCTACCCACATCTTGATTCACCTGTTCCACCTGCCCATTACTCTTGGGGTGAAACCCAGTGGTCAGGCTAACCGAGACCCCCAGACTTTCCATGAACGCCTTCCAGACCCTGGATGTAAACTGGGGACCCTGGTCAGACACTATGTCCTCTGGCACCCTGTAGTCCAGAAGACGTGAGTAAACAGGGCCTCCGCAGTCTGCAGGGCCGTGGGGAGACCGGGCAGAGGAAGGAGGCGGCAGGCTTTTGAAAAGCGGTCCACAACAACCAGGATGGTGGTGTTACCCTGAGAGAGGGGAAGATCAGTGAGGAAGTCAATACACAGGTGGGAACATGGCCATTGTGGAACTGTTAAGGGCTGTAACTTACCTGCTGGGAGGTGCCTAGGTGCCTTACTCTGGGCGCACACCGAGCAGGAGGAGACATACACCCTCACGTCCTTAGCCGAGGTAGGCCACCAGTACTTTTCGGTCAGGCAGCCCACTGTACGACCGATACCTGAGTGACCAGAGGTGGGGGACGTGTGTGCCCAATAGATCAGACGGTTACGGACAAGAGACGGCACGTACTGCAGCCCAGCTGGACACTGAGGTGGAGATGGCTCTGTGCGTAACGCTCGCTCTATGTCCATGTCCACCACCCATACTACCGGCGCCAAAATGCAGGAGGCTGGGAGTATAGGGGTGTTGTCTATGGGCCTCTCCTCTGTGTTGTGCAGCCGTGACAGTGCATCTGCCTTCACGTTCTTCGTACACGGGATGTAAGATAGTGTCAAATTAAACTGGGTGAAGAATAGGGCCCACCTGGCCTGGCAAGGGTTCAGCCTCCTCGCTGCCCGGATGTACTCCAGGTTAAGGTGGTCCGTCCAGACGAAGAAAGAGTGTTTCGCCCCCTCGAGCCAGTGCCTCCACATGGTCAGGGCTCAGACAACAGCCAACAGCTCCCGATCACCAACGTCGTAGTTCTGCTCTGCCGGGCTGAGCTTCTTGGAAAAGAAGGCACAGGGGCGGAGCTTGGGTGGCATGCCCGAGCGTTGAGATAGGAGAGCGCTTATCCCTACCTCGGACGCATCCACCTCCACTACGAACGGTAGTGATGGTTCGGGATGGGCCAGTACCGGGGCTGAGGTGAACAGAATATATATTAATTTAAAAAAAACAGAACCCTCAGGTTACTGAAGGCCCTGTCAGCCTCAGCAGACCAGCGGAGCCAGGACGGCCCACCCTTCAACAGAGATGTGATGGGAGCTGCGACCTTGCCAAAGCCTCGGATAACCCTGCGATAGTAGATCGCAAAGCCAATAAAGCGATGCACCTCCTTAAACGTGGTTGGAGTCGGCCAATTATGCACGGCTGAAATGCCATCTCCCTCCATCTGCACACCTGAGGTGGTAATGCGGTATCCGAGGAAGGAGACGGACTGTTGGAAAAAAAGACACTTTCTGCCTTGGCATAAAGGTCATGTTCCAACAGTCGGTCCAGCACTTTACGAACCAGGGACACATGCTTGGCGAGCGTAGTGGAATACACCAGAATGTCATCGATGTAGACCACTACACATTGACCAAGCATGTCCCGAAACACCTCGTTCACAAAGGACTGGAAGACGGATGGAGCATTCATCAAACCATAAGGCATCACCAGGTTTCGTAATGCCCCATGGTTGTGCTGAATGCTGTCCTCCACTCGTCCCCCTCTCGGACACGCACCAGGTTGTACGCACTCCGTAGATCTAATTTTGTGAAGAAGCGTGCCCCATGCATTGACTCGATCACAGATGGAATGAGGAGAGAGGATAACTATAACGTTTTGTCCCCTTGTTCAGTGCTCGGTAATCAATGCAAGTGCGCAGACCTCCGTCTTTCTTCTTCACAATAAAGAAACTCGAGGAGGCGGACGAAGTGGAGGGACATATGAACCCCTGGCCCAGGGATTCGGAGACATATGTCTCCATCGCCTCCGTTTCAGCCTGCGACAGGGGATACACATGACTCCTGGGAGGCACAGCGTCTACCCGGAGGTTTATCGCGCAATCCCCCGCCCGATGAGGTGGTAATTTGGTCGCCTGCGTTTTGGAAAATGTGTGCGCCAAATGAAGGTATTCGGGGGGAATGCGCACGGTGGAGGTAGTGTCTGGACTTTCCACTGTGGTTGCACCAACGGAAACAGCTAGACACCTACCCTGACACTCTCGCGACCACGCCGTGAGAACCCTCTGCAGCCATGAAAAGGTGGGGTTGTGTAGTGCTAACCAGGGAAGACCTAACACAACAGGGAAATCAGGAGACTCAATAATATAAAAGGTGACTTGCTCTCTATGGGTCTCATGCGTAGGCATAGTGACTGATGCTGTAACTTCCCTAACGAACCCGGACCCTAATGGCTGACTGTCAAGTGCTCTGATGGGGACTGGAATGGATAAGGGAACCAATGTAATGACTAGACTATGTGCAAATGACCTGTCCATAAAGTTCCCAGCTGCGCCTGAATCGACCAGCGCCTTACACTTGCGAACTACTGTGTAATCAGGAAAGTGGATGTGTAGGGTACAGTGTGCAGCAGAGGGCTCTGAATGAGTGTGGGTGTTCGATACCTGAGGTGACGCGAGAGTGCCCTGCCTGCCGCCTCCAGACCCAAAACAACGCAGACGACAGCGTGCAGGAGAATGTCCTCTCGTGCCACCATAGTGACACTGGTGTTGTCATCCTCCACTCTCCCGGATCGCCGCTCCATCCATCTCCATCATCTCGTGATCCGGGTTGGGGATGTGCGGAACGGGCAGGCCTCTTCCAGGACGTCCTCTAGCAGCCAGCAGGTTGTCCAACCGGATGGCCATGTCCACGAGTTGGTTGAAGGACAACGTGGTGTCCCGGCAGGCTAGTGGTCGATGAGGGCCCGCTCAGCTGGTCCCAAAAGATTGGGTCTTCTCCTCTCCAGGCGTTGGAAGACCTGGAGAACCCGATCCATCACTTCTCCCAAGCTGCCTAGCATCGTCGAATGCTCCCGGACCCGTGCCATGACTCCGGGCATGCGCTCCTCTCCTGCTGACTCCATGTCTGGTGTGTGATTCTGTGATGAGGTGATGTCGAAGGAATCAGCCGCAGGAGGGTAAATCACAGAATAACAGGCTTTATTCCGCAAATACAGAGTTACGCAGTAATGCGTCAAAAACACTTCAGTGCGCAAAACAGGCACACTGGAAAATACAAGGCACACAGGGAAATATCCAGGCGATACAAAATACACGGAGCTCCACCGAGCTTCACTATCCTCTACAATAAACAATCACACACAAAGACAAGGGGGCAGAGGGAATATTTTACAGGTACTGATGAAGGGATATGAACCAGGTGTGTGTAATAGACAAGACAAAACAAATGGAATGGAATGATGAGATGAGGAGCGGCAGTGGCTAGAAGGCCGGTGACGACGAACGCCGAAGCCTGCCCGAACAAGGAGAGTTGGCAGCTTCGGAGGAAGTTTTACTTTTTGAGATACTTCAAAAGTACCTACCCTTTGCCTTGATGACAGCTTTGCACACTCTTGGCATTCTCTCAACCAGCTTCATGAGGTAGTCACCTGGAATGTGTTTCAATTAACAGGTGTGCCTTGTTAAAAGATATTTTGTGGAATTTCTTTCCTTCTTAATGCGTTAGGACCAATCAGTTGTGTTGTGACAAGGTAGGGGTGGTATACAGAAGATAGCCCTATTTGGTAAAATACCAAGTCCATATTATGGCAAGAACAACTCAAATAAGCAAAGAGAAACGACAGTCCATCATTAAGACATCAATCTGGAAGATGTCAAGAACTTTGATAACCATCAAGTGCTATGATGAAATTGGCTCTCACGAGGACCGCCACAGGAATGGAAGACCCAGAGTTACCTCTGCTGCAGAGGATAAGTTCATTAGAGTTAACTGCACCTCAGATTGCAGCCCAAATAAATGCTTCACAGAGTTCAAGTAACAGACACATCTCAACATCAACTGTGTGAATCAGGCCTTCATGGTCGAATTGCTGCAAAGAAACCACTACTAAAGGACATTACATTTACATCATTTAGCAGACGCTCTTATCCAGAGCGACTTACAGTTAGTGAGTGTATACATTTTCATACTGGCCCCCTGTGGGAAACGAACCCACAACCCTGGCGTTGCAAGCGCCATGCTCTACCAACTGAGCTACAGGGGACTAAGAAGAAGAAGAAGAGACTAAGAAGAAGAGACTTGCTTGGGCCAAGAAACATAGAGCAATGGACATTAGAATGGTTGAAATCTGTCCTTTGGTCTGATGAGTCCAAATTTCAGATTTTTGGTTCCAACCGCAGTGTCTTTGTAAGACACAGAGTAGGTGAACGGATGATCTCCTCATGTGTGGTTCCCACCATGCACACAGGAGGAGGTGTGATGGTGTAGGGGTGCTTTGCTGGAGACGCTGTCAGTGATTTATTTAGATTTCAAGGCACACTTAACCAGCATGGCTACCACAGCATTCTGCAGTGATACGTCATCCCATCTGGTTTGCGCTTAGTGGGACTATCATTTGTTTTTCAACAGGACAATGACCCAACACACCTCCAGGCTGTGTAAGGGCTATTTGACCAAGAAGGAGAGTGATGGTGTGCTGCATCAGATGACCTGGCCTCCACAATCACCCAACCTCAACCCAATTGAGATGGTTTAGTATGAGTTGGACTGCAGAGTGAAGGAAAAGCAGCCAAGAAGTGCTCAGCATATGTGGGAACTCCTTCAAGACTCTTGGAAAAGCATTCCAGATGAAGCTGGTTGAGAGAATGCCAAGACTGTGCAAAGCTGTCATCAAGGCAAAGAGTGGCTAAAATATAAAATATGTTTTGATTTGTTTAACCCGTTTTGGTTACTATATGATACCATATGTGTTAATTCATAGATTTGATGTCTTCACTATTATTCTACAATGTAGAAAATAGTTTAAAATAAAGAACAAACCTGGAATAAGTAGGTGTGTCCAAACTTCTGACTGGTACTGTAAGTTTCAGACCCTTCACTTAGTACTTTGTTGAAGCACCTTTGGCAGCAATTACAGCCTCTAATGTTATTGTGTATGACGCTACAAGCTTGGCACACCTGTATTTGGGGAGTTTCTCCCATTTTTCTCTTCAGATCCTCTCAAGCTCTGTCAGGTTGGATGGGGAGCATCGCTGCACAGCTATTTTCAGGTCCCTCCAGAATTGTTTGATCGGGTTCATGTCCGGGTTCTGGCTGGGCCACTCAAGGACATTCAGAAACTTGTCCTGAATCCACTCCTGTGTTGTCTTGGCTGTGTGCTTAGGGTCGTCGTCCTGTTGGAAGGTGAACCTTCGCTCCAGTCTGAGGTCCTGAACGCTCTGGTGCAGGTTTTCATCAAGCATCTCTCTGTACTTTGCTCCGCTCATCTTTCTCTCGATCCTGACTAGTTTCCCAGTCCATGCCACTGAAAAAAATCCCCACAGCATGATTCTGCCACCACCATGCTTCACCATAGGGATGGTGCCAGGTTTCCTCCAGACGTGACGCTTGGCATTCAGGCCAAAGAGTTCAATCTTGGTTTCATCAAACCAGAGAATCTTGTTTCTCATGGTCTGAGAGTCTTTAGGTGCATTTTGGCTAACTCCAAGCTGGCTGTCATGTGCATTTTACTGAGGAGTGGCTTCCTTCTGGCCACTGTACCATAAAGTCATCATTGGTGGAGTGCTGCAGAGATGGTTGTCCTTCTGGAAGGTTCTCCCATCTCAACAGAGGAACTCTGGAGCTCTGTCAGAGTGACCATCGGGTTCTTGGTCTGACCAAGGCCCTTCTCCCCCGGATTGCTCAGTTTGGCTGGGCGGCCAGCTCTAGGAATAGTCTTGGTGGTTCCAAACCTCTTCCATTTAAGAATGATGGATGCCACTATGCTCTTGGGGACCTTCAATGCTGCATAAATGTTTTGGTACCCTTCCCCAGATCTGTGCCTCGACACAATCCTGTCTCGGAGCTCTACGGACAATTCTTTCGACCTCATGGCTTGATTTTTGCTCTGACATGCACTGTCAACTGTGGGACTTTACATAGACAGGTATGTGCCTTTCCAAATCATGTCTCATCAATTTAATTTACCACAAGTGGTCTCCAATCAAGAAACATCTCAAGGATGATCAACGGAAACAGGACACACCTGAGCTCAATTTCGAGTATCATAGCAAAAGGTCTGGATACTTATGTAAATAATGTTTTTCTGTTCTTTATTTTTTATACATTTGCAAACATTTCTAAAAACCTGTTTTCGCTTTGTCATTATGGAGTATTGTCTGTAGATTGAACCCTGGCTGGGAGGACCAACTCCTAACAATTGTTGTGGAAATTCTACACATGGACACTCGAAGTCAATCTTAAATGAATAATTGTTTATTATCAGTGCACTGGAGAGGTTCCAACAAACTCAATGCACCAAGTACACATGTCGATCAGGAGCTCCACCCGGGGCAGTCCTGTTAGTTCTCTTATATACAGACAAGTTATATTTGCATGATTTAGCTTATTCATCATTCATAATTAATTAATCATTAACGTTTGCTTCCTTCATTTGACCGACCAATACTGGGTCATGCATGGGACAGACCAATACCTCACATGCATGGTTCTGGGCGTACTGCCAAATTGCAGATACTGATAGTGAGGATTCATTCAATCAGTCACTTGCATGAACACAGACATTGGTTATTAGAACATGAATAGAACACAGAAATTGGTTATTAGAAAAGCACAAACATAAAAATGTCCACTATGATAAGGTTTCAGAGTTTGTTCTAGATTGAGTTATTATTATTTTTCCATTTTGCATCATGGCTGTCGTTAGTTGACCTACCAAAACAATTAATAATCCACTCCCGGTCACTAGGCACATCGTCATGTTGTCTCAATAGTAATTAATTAATAAAGTTCAAAACTTTGAAGTGTTTATTAATGCTGCAAATATGCAAATGAAATGGGAAAACACTATTTTTTTAATGATCAAGGTACCAACACATTTTACGTCATGTGATTAAACAGGCCTATTTGCACAGTAAATAAAGCTAAAGTCAAGGACCTGCCTATTTGAATTGTGTTGGGCATGTGTTTGACATCAGGGGGGAGGTAGGTGTGTCTTACACATTTTCCTAAATACTGTACCTCAATATTAAATCAAAATATATTGTAGCATACGGCAATGATTTTCATAAACCATCTAGGATTCGACAACTGAGGAAATATTGTTGTGCGTTTCATAAAACTCAAATTCCTGTGAATGACAAATGTCCTTGCTTTGGGACGGTTGTGTTTGAATGAATATATGAGCAATTTAACAACCTTCATGCTTTTTTCATTCAATCATTTTGATTGAAACCTTGGTTGCAGTTAAGTGGTGAGTTTATTTTATATTTGTATTGACTTTACACAAACACAAACAGGGGTACACCTGTTTAGAAGAGCTGTCTTTTGAATGTTTTAACGGGTGACCAAGGTTTCTTTCTAATATTGAAAGGGTGACTGAGACATTAGCCTTGCTAGCTGTGGTGGTTTGACTCAAACAGAAGGCATAGAGAGCAGTTGAGCCCAAAGCCTGTAAAGTACATGAGAGGTTAGTTGGAGAGCCGAGGAGGAAGTGGGGACTGGGAATTAATGTGGTGGCAAGTGAAAGACTAAAGCCAGTGGTGCAACTCTCAGCTGGATTTAGGCACTCGAGTCCTGGGAATTTCTCTGCCGTTTCAGGGTTGCGCCACTCCTATGACCACAGAGGGCTGGCTAACCAGGAAGAGATGCACCCTGGGTAATTAAAGAGCTATTGAGGCTTTGAGAATTGGCTTTTTAGTGGAAGAGAGAGATTGAGAGAGAGAGAAAGAGAGAGAGCTTTAATCCTGGAGGATTTAGCTGCTTTTGCTGCTGCACTATAATGCTGTTCGCTAGTGTGTATCTCTCTACCTAGAGAATAAAAAATACCTGATATTTGCTCTCACTAGGGTTTAATATTCTCCCGGTATTTTACAAATGTTCCATCCTGAGAATAAATCACTTTTCTCCCGGGTAACCCAGTATTTTCCACAAAAAACAGAAGTGTCATTCAAAAGCATTATAAAGCATATAAATAGGCCTAAGTCTGGATTTTATTAGAGCTTTGATCGAAAATTCAAGCCTGATGTTACCTGAGCCTGATGAGCCATACATTAAATACATTTTATGAGATTTGAATAGTGAGAGACAGAATAACAACAAAGAAATCCAGAAAAACGCATGTCAAAAATGTTATAAATTGATTTGCATTTTAATGAGGGAAATAAGTATTTGACCCCTCTGCAAAACATGACTTAGTACTTGGTGGCAAAACCCCTGTTGGCAATCACAGAGGTCAGACGTTTCTTGTAGTTGGCCACCAGGTTTGCACACATCTCAGGAGGGATTTTGTCCCACTCCTCTTTGCAGATCTTCTCCAAGTCATTAAGGTTTCGAGGCTGACGTTAGGCAACTCGAACATTCCGCTCCCTCCACAGATTTTCTATGGGATTAAGGTCTGGAGACTGGCTAGGCCACTCCAGGACCTTAATGTGCTTCTTCTTGAGCCACTCCTTTGTTGCCTTGGCCGTGTGTTTTGGGTCATTGTCATGCTGGAATACCCATCCACGACCCATGTTCAATGCCTTGGCTGAGGGAAGGAGGTTCTCACCCAAGATTTGACAGTACATGGCCCCGTCCGTCGTCCCTTTGATGCGGTGAAGTTGCCCTGTCCCCTTAGCAGAAAAACACCCCCAAAGCATAATGTTTCCACCTCCATGTTTGACGGTGGGGATGGTGTTCTTGGGGTCATAGGCAGCATTCCTCCTCCTCTAAACACGGCGAGTTGAGTTGATGCCAAAGAGCTCGACTTTGGTCTCATCTGACCACAACACTTTCATCCAATTCTCCTCTGAATCAATCAGATGTTCATTGGCAAACTTCAGACGGGCCTGTATTTGTGCTTTCTTGAGTAGGGGGACCTTGCGGGCGCTGCAGGATTTCAGTCCTTCACGGCGTAGTGTGTTACCAATTATTTTCTTGGTGACTATGGTCCCAGCTGCCTTAAGATCATTGACAAGATCCTCCTGTGTAGTTCTGGGCTGATTCCTCACCGTTCTCATGATCATTGCAACATTGCAACTCCACGAGGTGAGATGTTGCATGGAGCCCCAGGCTGAGGGAGATTGACAGTTATTTTGTGTTTCTTCCATTTGCGAATAATCGCACCAACTGTTGTCTCCTTCTCACCAAGCTGCTTGGCGATGGTCTTGTAGCCCATTCCAGCCTTGTGTAGGTCTTCAATCTTGTCCTTGACATCCTTGGAGAGCTCTTTGGTCTTGGCCATGGTGGAGAGTTTGGAATCTGATTGATTGATTGCTTCTGTGGACAGGTGTCTTTTATACAGGTAACAAACTGAGATTAGGAGCACTCCCTTTAAGAGTGTGCTCCTAATCTCAGCTCGTTACCTGTATAAAAGACACCTGGGAGCCAGAAATCTTTCTGATTGAGAGGGGGTCAAATACTTATTTCCCTCATTAAAATGCACATTCATTTATAACATTTTTGGCATGTGTTTTTCTGGATTTTTTTGTTGTTATTCTGTCTCTCACTGTTCAAATAAACCTACCATTAAAATTATAGACTGATCATTTCTTTGTCAGTGGGCAAACGTACAAAATCAGCAGGGGATCAAATTATTTTCACTAAGATTGAATGGTTATGGGTCTGAATAAATAACTGCTATAGCCTACCACCATCGCGCATTCGCTCTTCTTTCAAACTACCCATGAGTTCTATTGGCTGCTGTATTTAACATTCAGCAAACAAGAGCTTGCGTCCCTCTTCGAATAGTCTATTGGTATAAGAAATGCAAAAATAATTCCTGCATGGGACTCCAAGTTTTTTAAGGAGAGAGGCCAGTGGAGCACAGGTGCATGCGTATTGCACAAGAGACAGAGGTTATACGTTATAAGCTTATTATGCATAACCCATCATTCATTAGCTAAATATAAGGCTAATACTGCATTGAATGTAAACCTGAAAGAGGTAGGCTAGGACACCTATATATTGGGCTATAATGTATATCAATCTAGAACAGGATTATCTATTTTGGATGCAATTTGAATGGAATTGATGGAGAGATAGAAAGACTGCGCATGCACTGATTTAAAGCAACAATGTTCGAGTGATAGGCTCTTCTAAAACTCTGCACCTGCAAAAAAAAAAAAAAGTACAATAAAAAAAAAAGGTAACCTCCGAAAGCCAGATAGAGATGCGTAAATTAGACGGGCTTTCGGTCTGACAGGTTGTTTCAGTCGTAGGTAGTATTTCGTATTTTGGCTGTCAGCCGGTTGTTGGAGACTTATTTGCTCTGCCTTTCTTTTATCGTGATAAGTCCGTTATTTTGTATTTTGGCTTCGGGACCACCAGTAAAGATCCTTGTTTCACAATCTCTGCCTACTGCCTACTGTATATCCTGCACCGCACCTGGGTCACACCTCACACCAACCCTTACAGATGAGATGATAGGTCTGCATGCATTGTGAACTTCGCTCCATACTGAGATGGACTGTCGGTCCCCACCCTGAGCGTTGATGATTCATCATGCAGAGAGCAGAGAAGAAGGCTGTAGAGAAGCCAGATTTAGACATCGCATATAATTTAACAGATCCATTTCACGTAATGCTGTTCATATAAATAATTTATTATAATTTACCGGTTTCTCGCAGTTATTTATCCTGGGAAAAGAGAGAGGTTTTGTGCAGTAAATCTCGGTAACCGGTTTCCCACAATTAAGAACAAATTCTTATTTACAATGACGGCCTACCAATTAGGCTATTCTATACCTTTGTATAGGATCCTACTTTATTACAGTTTCATGGTTTTCAGCTACATCATTGTACTGAAATCCTCTTCTCCACGTGAACATTCAGTTTGCAAATCTCCGCTCATTTGTTTCTTTTGGCGGACAAATTGAGCCGCACAGTTTTTCACCTCCACTGCTGTGATCAAACCGGATGCCCATGCGTTGGGTCTCTAATTCGCCTATTGAAAGACATTTCTCGCTGTGGGCAATTTCCCCTCTCTGTGTGAGGTGTCTATCTTCCGTATTGCTCCTCTCCTTACGTCTGAAGTGAGTGTTGAAGACTTGGGTGGCCTTCAAACAGTCGTCTTCAGGGCCTGAAGAACTGTGAAAACTATGCCATTGTTGTGCTTTTGGATGTCTCTTTGTTCCCTGATCGGAGTGGTGTGCACCAAAGTTCTCCTGGACTCTGCATGGGACAGGCCCTGCTGTTTGAGGCTGTTTGAGCTTTGAGGCCTCTTTTTAGTGCTATTACCTGGCATGTTTTGCTCAGTGCAATGCTAGCCTTGCCTTTGGGACATTCAGCACATCCTCCCCCCCCCAAAAAAAAGGATAGACATAAAAGCGAAGAAATATCTACTGTATATCAGATATACTGGGCTTTCTGGGTTGGCTTTCAGAGTAGAAGGCTTCCAAATCGCTCATCCAGGATTCTCTGATCTTGAGTCAAAAAGTGTGAATACTGTATTAGCCTTGTTCAACCTGCACCAATGTAATGTACTGTACTGCTGTTAACGTTGCTAGAGACCAGTGAAGAACAATGGGGAAAGATAAATACATGTAAAGAATCCATCTTGTATTTCCCCTTCAGTGCAGTGTATTTGGCACTCTTTTAGAGCTGGGTTCAGTTGCATTATTGAAATCAAAAACCTAGTCCAAAAATAAACACTACTGATAAATACATGTAAAGAATGCATCTTGTATTTCTTCTTCAGTGCAGTGTATTTGACACTCTTTTAGAGCTGGGTTCAGTTGCATTATTTAAATCAAAAACCTAGTCCAAAAAGAAACACTACTGATAAAGGGCCATTCGGTCTTTTGAACATCCCCAATGCTATACCACCCACCATTCAGCTGGCAATTTACTTATTTCATTCAACACAAAACGTATTATTCTCGAAGAAAAGGGGCCAGACGTCAGAATCCAAACTCGGAGGCTTAAGTATTTTCCAGGCCGATCTAACCAGCACTTCTCCAAGCTTAAGTCATTTCTGCCACGTTCAGTCTTTTGATGGTGGTTGCTGGCCCTGAATGTTCCAGCTCTCCAGCAGTCTGCAACACTTTCACAGCCCAGCATGACTCAGCGCAGTTAAAATGATTATAGAACCCTTACATTCTCAAAGGTGGGACCTCAAAGCCTTTCGCCAAGTGGAGTAGCGGACCGTGGAGGAATCGAGCTCCATTAAAGGTGGTTGGTGGTTGAAGATGGGCCCTCGGCGGAAAGCAGAAAAGTAGATTGTCGCCTATTCATTCGCAGGCCGGCTTCTCTTTGAGGCGGCGTTGAGGGGATTTAGGAGTTTACTATGTTGAGAAAAGGTGTTTGGGCTAATGCTCGCTCCCGGTTCCCCTTTTATAGTTGCAGTAAGGTTTCACAAAGTGATAAATGGGCTTTGCCTTCTTCTTCGTTGTGTGAATCTGTCCTTTGTGCCGAAAGCCACAGTGGTATTTTCTGAAAAGGTATGATCTATCCGTTTCTCTTGGTAGGAAACAAAATACTGTTATTATTGGTCTCGCTGCGCCACTGATGCACGGATCACACAATAATAGTTCATAAATATATTTTGGTTATTGAAATAAACTCCCCAAAGTAGCGTTTCATGTTATAAGTCCGTCCTCATGGTCTCTATCACTGTCTCCATCAACATATGTTGCATGTAAGAATTGTTTGCATTCCCTCTCTCTCCCCCACCCTAACTTATGCATGTACCAGTCAATTTCTCACATCAAAAACCTTGCTCCAATGGGCCCCCGTACTGTATCCTCACAACAACAGGAGATGTAAGTTAATAAAATAATAATATAACCTGTTTTATGAGGCAGAAAATGTCTGGAGAAACATCTGTGAAACAAGTTGCGTATGAAATATGCATGGAGCCCATTCCAAATTCCTTTTGCATGGGATGGCACAGCTAGAAAGAGAATGCGAAGCTAGCGCAGGCCCCCGAGCTCATTCAAGTCCTGCCATTATCGCTCGCTCTATGACTGTCAGCCTGGAATGATGAATCCTCCCCTTCCTGCTTTCCCTCCCTCCATCCCTCCGTCCGTCCACTCCCCTAACTCTGGGAGCTAACGCAGTTCAGTTAACACAGTAACTGGCCAACATGACATCAGAATGACTCAACCATTCTCCTTTTCCTTTGGTTAAAGGAAAGATGAAGGGAAAAAGACAGTGTTCATTTACTTCATTAGGTATTTAGTCGACCCCGTGCAGCGCTTTCCTCACAGGCATGTGAATAGACTAAAGAGTTCATTACAGGCGTTTCATTTGTTGAAGCAGGCTCCCAAGGCAAGATGGGAGATGTGGAGGGAGGAGGGGGAGGCTGGACACAATGCCTTGCACATATAGATTAAAGAGGCGCTTCTTTGTAACTTGCTAGTATTGCTTTGTCCATGAAATGGATTGCAGCAAAAGCAGTCTCATCTCTTTGTGATGTTCTCAGATGGATTTAGAGCTCACAACATAGAAAGACCACTTTCTCTTGGTCACAGAGGGACGAAATCACTTCGCGCTTAAAGCTGAAGTTGTAATGAGTCAGCAGGCATTTGAATTGCGTCTGCGTCACTCAGAGGACGCTAGGCAGAACATGATCTGTCGTCAGTTATATGAAATGGTGCCAATTTTGTACTGTCACTAAGTATGATTACAGTGGGGGAAAAAAAGTATTTAGTCAGCCACCAATTGTGCAAGTTCTCCCACTTAAAAAGATGAGAGAGGCCTGTAATTTTCATCATAGGTACACGTCAACTATGACAGACAAAATGAGATTTTTTTTCTCCAGAAAATCACATTGTAGGATTTTTTATGAATTTATTTGCAAATTATGGTGGAAAATAAGTATTTGGTCAATAACAAAAGTTTCTCAATACTTTGTTATATACCCTTTGTTGGCAATGACACAGGTCAAACGTTTTCTGTAAGTCTTCACAAGCTTTTCACACACTGTTGCTGGTATTTTGTCCCATTCCTCCATGCAGATCTCCTCTAGAGCAGTGATGTTTTGGGGCTGTCGGACTTTCAACTCCCTCCAAAGATTTTCTATGGGGTTGAGATCTGGAGACTGGCTAGGCCACTCCAGGACCTTGAAATGCTTCTTACAAAGCCACTCCTTCGTTGCCCGGGCGGTGTGTTTGGGATCATTGTCATGCTGAAAGACCCAGCCACGTTTCATCTTCAATGCCCTTGCTGATGGAAGGAGGTTTTCACTCAAAATCTCACGATACATGGCCCCATTCATTCTTTCCTTTACACGGATCAGTCGTCCTGGTCCCTTTGCAGAAAAACAGCCCCAAAGCATAATGTTTCCACCCCCATGCTTCACAGTAGGTATGGTGTTCTTTGGATGCAACTCAGCATTCTTTGTCCTCCAAACACGACGAGTTGAGTTTTTACCAAAAAGTTCTATTTTGGTTTCATCTGACCATATGACATTCTCCCAATCCTCTTCTGGATCATCCAAATGCACTCTAGCAAACTTCAGACGGGCCTGGACATGTACTGGCTTAAGCAGGGGGACACGTCTGGCACTGCAGGATTTGAGTCCCTGGCAGCGTAGTGTGTTACTGATGGTAGGCTTTGTTACTTTGGTCCCAGCTCTCTGCAGGTCATTCACCAAGTCCCCCCGTGTGGTTCTGGGATTTTTGCTCACTGTTCTTGTGATCATTTTGACCCCACGGGGTGAGATCTTGCGTGGAGCCCCAGATCGAGGGAGATTATCAGTGGTCTTGTATGTCTTCCATTTCCTAATAATTGCTCCCACAGTTGATTTCTTCAAACCAAGCTGCTTACCTATTGCAGATTCAGTCTTCCCAGCCTGGTGCAGGTCTACAATTTTGTTTCTGGTGTCCTTTGACAGCTCTTTGGTCTTGGCCATAGTGGAGTTTGGAGTGTGACTGTTTGAGGTTGTGGACAGGTGTCTTTTATACTGATAACAAGTTCAAACAGGTGCCATTAATACAGGTAACGAGTGGAGGACAGAGGAGCCTCTTAAAGAAGAAGTTACAGGTCTGTGAGAGCCAGAAATCTTGCTTGTTTGTAGGTGACCAAATACTTATTTTCCACCATAATTAGCAAATAAATTCATAAAAAATCCTACAATGTGGTTTTCTGGAGAAAAAAATTCTCAATTTGTCTCTCATAGTTGACGTGTACCTATGATGAAAATTACAGGCCTCTCTCATCTTTTTAAGTGGGAGAACTTGCACAATTGGTGGCTGACTAAATACTTTTTCTCCCCACTGTATATTCATTTTACAGTTATAAGTAAGGTGAAATCTTATAGTAAGTAATTGTTTTTATTGTTACTATATTTACACAGCATTTCAATCATTTCAAGCCCTATTCCCCCACTTTTGTTGAATAAATAATTTTTCATATTTGTATATTTGTATCATATTTGTGCTGTATACTTGTTAAGCTTGTGTCCTCAAAAGTGACTATACCTCAGAAAAAAAGAAAAAAAAAATACCAGAAAGGTGAGTTACAGACCTTTCTAAAACTATGCAGCATTACCAGTTATTGTTTATGGCCATCTCATGAAAAACGCTTTAAAGCCCTAAGTGGTTTCAGAAATACCTCTCTCATGTTACTGCATTCATGCAAACCCTTACAGCCCTCCACATATACAGTGGGGAAAAAAAGTATTTAGTCAGCCACCAATTGTGCAAGTTCTCCCACTTAAAAAGATGAGAGAGGCCTGTAATTTTCATCATAGGTACACGTCAACTATGACAGACAAATTGAGAAAACAAAATTCCAGAAAATCACATTGTAGGATTTTTTATGAATTTATTTGCAAATTATGGTGGAAAATAAGTATTTGGTCACCTACAAACAAGCAAGATTTCTGGCTCTCACAGACCTGTAACTTCTTCTTTACGAGGCTCTTCTGTCCTCCACTCGTTACCTGTATTAATGGCACCTGTTTGAACTTGTTATCAGTATAAAAGACACCTGTCCACAACCTCAAACAGTCACACTCCAAACTCCACTATGGCCAAGACCAAAGAGCTGTCAAAGGACACCAGAAACAAAATTGTAGACCTGCACCAGGCTGGGAAGACTGAATCTGCAATAGGTAAGCAGCTTGGTTTGAAGAAATCAACTGTGGGAGCAAATATTAGGAAATGGAAGACATACAAGACCACTGATAATCTCCCTCGATCTGGGGCTCCACGCAAGATCTCACCCCGTGGGGTCAAAATGATCACAAGAACGGTGAGCAAAAATCCCAGAACCACACGGGGGGACCTAGTGAATGACCTGCAGAGAGCTGGGACCAAAGTAACAATGCCTACCATCAGTAACACACTACGCCGCCAGGGACTCAAATCATGCAGTGCCAGACGTGTCCCCCTGCTTAAGCCAGTACATGTCCAGGCCCGTCTGAAGTTTGCTAGAGTGCATTTGGATGATCCAGAAGAGGATTGGGAGAATGTCATATGAAACCAAAATAGAACTTTTTTGGTAAAAACTCAACTCGTCGTGTTTGGAGGACAAAGAATGCTGAGTTGCATCCAAAGAACACCATACCTACTGTGAAGCATGGGGGTGGAAACATCATGCTTTGGGGCTGTTTTTCTGCAAAGGACCAGGACGACTGATTCTGTAAAGGAAAGAATGAATGGGGCCATGTATCGTGAGATTTTGAGTGAAAACCTCCTTCCATCAGCAAGGGCATTGAAGATGAAACGTGGCTGGGTCTTTCAGCATGACAATGATCCCAAACACACCGCCCGGGCAACGAAGGAGTGGCTTCGTAAGAAGCATGTCAAGGTCCTGGAGTGGCCTAGCCAGTCTCCAGATCTCAACCCCATAGAAAATCTTTGGAGGGAGTTGAAAGTCCGTGTTGCCCAGCGACAGCCCCAAAACATCACTGCTCTAGAGGAGATCTGCATGGAGGAATGGGCCAAAATACCAGCAACAGTGTATGAAAACCTTGTGAAGACATACAGAAAACATTTGACCTGTGTCATTGCCAACAAAGGGTATATAACAAAGTATTGAGAAACTTTTGTTATTGACCAAATACTTATTTTCCACCATAATTTGCAAATAAATTCATAAAAAATCCTACAATGTGATTTTCTGGATTTTTTTTCTCATTTTGTCTGTCATAGTTGACGTGTACCTATGATGAAATTTACAGGCCTCTCTCATCTTTTTAAGTGGGAGAACTTGCACAATTGGTGGCTGACTAAATACTTTTTTGCCCCACTGTATATAGGTTCCGTTCCCCTGCTTGCATCAACCAATGGTTGTGTGCCACGTCATCAACTGTGTCATCAACTGTGTCATCTACTGACATTGCTGTAATATATGTTAGCTGATACTTAAAATACCTATCCAGTCGTTGTAAGATCTGGCATACATCAAAGACGCCTGGGCAGAGGAACGTGCCCTATAGCTCTGTACTCCACTACAGGCGCAACACAAATCATGCCTGAAATGGAGACCCAAAGGGAGCGAGAGCATTAACTGAAATATACACCGCTATGCAAATACAAACAAAGCACTGCTCCCCGATGAAAACAAACGGTAATACAAATATGGGAAAATATCATCAAGAATGTTGTGTGGCAGAGAGAACAATTTCCCGCTCCGCTCCAATTTCAGTCCAAATTGCAATTCAATGGGGCGCTGTTGCCAGAGCTGCGAGCTCCCCGTGGATGCATCCTCAGAATGCACAGCTACCCCGAGTAGCCAATCACGGCAGGGATTGCTGGCTACTGCTTACCTCACAGGAGAGGCGCTATGGAAACCGTCCCATTGTTTGTTGTTATGTTTTTGAAGAGGGACACACACACAAGGGAGTGTGTTGTGTGTGTGTGTGTGTGTGTATTTGTGTGTGTGTGAGCATTGGGAGTTAGCATCACTTATTGGCTTCATTTCCCGAAACCTCAGTAAAAAACTGGAGATGAAGACTGCAGCAACAACAATAAGAACAGCGACCCCCCCAAACCCCCCCCCCATCTCATTTGCGACATTTCAAAGGCCTTGTGTTGAAGAGTGCTCCTGTTGAGGGGGGAATCCAGCTCTCATGCCGAGCTGGAGAAAGCTGCTTTTCATGTAGGATTCCCAGGCACTGTTCTGTGCTTTGGTTCCAGTCACAATGTTAGGTCCAATACTGTCGTTATACCATGCCAGAGAACAATATTAACTCAGGAACTGTAGCCAAAGACTGTACTGAAGCGACCCTTTTTATCCTTTTTATTGCGTTTGATATGTTTGTGTCAAAGTCTGTGGCTGCGTCCAAAATGGCACCCTATTCCCTTGATAGTGTACTACTTTTGACCTGGACCCATGTGGCTATATAGGGAATAGGGTGCTATTTGGGATGCAGACTGTCTCTGTTCTGGCTTTTGCTCCCTGGCCCCTCTGGAGACTAGGGCTGTAATGGCCACTTCAAAATAAACGAATCATTCATGTGCCGAAAATGATTAGATTTTCTTATGCAAATTGAGGTCCTCTATTGCTTTGCCAGTTCCCTGTACACTACACTTCCTGTGAAGATTGTCTTGCCTTATCTGCGTGTGTGTGTGTGTGTTTGTGTGTGTGTGTGTGTGTGAGTTTGTGTCTGTATTGCAGCTTTAGGCTTCAAATCCTGAGATAAAGTGTAACGAGGCGCGGAGGCTTCGTACGCCTGTTAAACGTTGTTTAAAGCTGCCTTAGGTGTGCCGATCCAGGTTGTCGACAGCCATTCATGTTCCTGAGTGATATGTTTCAGGGCCTGTCCCCAAGATGAAAAGCTACATTTTGAAACGTTTACCTCCGGACGCGGTGCTCCGACACCATTACCAATATTCCTGCAACCTGTCACCAGTAGCGGTGCGTGGTTACAATCACTGGGGAAGCCAGAAAAAAAGTCATATTACAACCTATGTGTTGTGATAATTGCGCTGTTTGCTCTATAACCTGTTAGTTCATATGCCTTGCTACCGTGATACATAGGCCTAAGGCCGAGCCAATAAGAAGACACAGTGGAAGAATATATTCAACCACACCTTTGTTTCATCACATAACCGGAGAGCAACCTCTGTCCGGTGAAGTCCACAAAGCATATTGCATGTAACAAACAGTTACACGACCTACATCATGGACAAGTAAGTTAATGTTTCTGAAAATTTCAGACTACTAAACAACTATTGATTTAGAACCACAGAGAGTTACCTCAAGTTGCAAAGAAAACAGGAGCCACCTCCACTATTCCAGCACCATTTCAACTTCAAAATGTCAACATCATCCAATCATCTATGCTTAGTCTAATACAATGACAACTAAAAGATACCAAAAATATTTAGTCCAATCAACGTAAGCTAAATATGATGTGGCTGTCCATGTTTCAGATTTATGTGTGCGTGTGTGTGTGCGTGTTTGTGCAAGTAGAAAAAACATGTTGACTCATCAATGCCATCCTCCTCTCTTTCAAGTTGACGAAACGGTCTCACTCTGTCATACAGTACACGCTTTTATTTTTGCTACCTTGCTTGCATGCCTAATTTCCTTTCATGGGCAACGATAGCTTTTTAACATTAGCCTTCTACATCTAGCTACATAATGAACTTCTATCCTCTCAGGCCAGGGGCACAATGTATGAATTAATGGTTGGATCAGAATCGCCGTTAAAATCATTAGCCAGTACGGAGAATTAAGTAAAACCACAAGTCCAAATCCCTATCTCCATCCATGGCTAATTTAGAAAAGGGACAATTTTAGCTAGCTAGCTAGCCACTGGAGGACAACAACACAACGAGATGCAACAAGTGAAGTTGTTTCTGTCAATGACATATGCTCTTGATGCGATTTGAGAGGAGTGATAACAAATCCAAACTGGCTTCCCTTGACACTTTGTTTTGGTGCGCCAGGACCATTCACAGTTGCGCTTACTCAGTTTGCTATTATTTTATAATTTTTTTATCAAGGGAAGCCAAATGCTCGCTAGCTTCCTTGCATTCAACATTACGGGCGACAACAATTTCATACTCCTTTGGACCAGACAGCATCAGAAAGATGGCCTACACATACAGAGACAGAGTGGCGCTGTTTTGCTCGCTTGGATGCTTTCTCCGGTCAGATACATTCAGCCTCTTGCGAATTGAAGAAAATTATGAAACACAGAGACGAAATCATTTTATACGTTTTTTATTGTTGTTTTTTTGGTCAATTCTTTGGGGAAGCCTGGCTTCCCTTGGCATCCATGAATACACGCCACTGCCTGTCACAACCTATTCCACAGGCCAATGGTGAAAACCTGCCCGATCCGCCAAGCGTTTTCACAGCACAGGGAAAGTGAGAAGGAATATTCTGTTACATTTAGGTAACGTTACGGCATCGCCCCATATAAGACATCAGAGACCTGTCATTGTTCGCCGCCTCTATATGTTTAACTTTGAAGCAGAGGGAATCTGCGGAAGCTGGTGACATGGGCGCAAATGCATTGAAGACTTTTAAAGAAAGGGAAGAGAAATCCTCTTCTCAAGTGATGTGGCATATTGTCAGTGTCTGGTCTAACAGAGTGAATACATACAGTACCAGTCAAAAGTTTGGACACACCAACTCATTCAAAGGTTTTTCTTTATTTTTACTATTTTCTACATTGTAGAATAATAGTGAAGACATCAAAACTATGAAACAACATATGGAATCATGTAGTAAACAAAAACGTGTTAAAGCAATCAAACTATATTTTTGATTTTAGATTCTTCAAATAGCCACCCTTTTCCTTAATGACAGCTTTGCACACTCTTGGCATTCACTCAACCAGCTTCACCTGGAATGCTTTTCCAACAGTCTTGAAGGAGTTCCCACATATGCTGAGCACTTGTTGGCTGCTTTTCCTTCACTCTGCTGTCCGACACATCCCAAACCATCTCAATTGGGTTGAGGTCGGGGAATCTTCGAGGCCAGGTCATCTGATGCAGCACTCCATCACGCTCCTTCTTGGTCAAATAGCCCTTACACAGCCTGGAGGTGTGTTGGGTCATTGTCCTGTTGAAAAACAAATGATAGTGGAACTAAGCCCAAACCAGATGGGATGGCGTATAGCTGCAGAATGCTGTGGTAGCCATGCAGGTTAAGTGTGCCTTGAATTCTAAATCACAGACAGTGTCACCAGCAAAGCACCCCAACACCATAACACCTCCTCCTCCATGCTTTACGGTGGGAACTACACATGCAGAGATCATCCGTTCACCCACACCGCGTCTCACAAAGACACGGCGGTTGGAACCAAAAATCTCCAATTTGGACTCCAGACCAAAGGACACATTTCCACCTGTCTAATGTCCATTGCTCGTGTTTCTTGGCCCAAGCAGGTCTCTTCTTATTATTGGTGTCCTTTAGTAGTGGATTCTTTGCAGCAATTCAACCATGAAGGCCTGATTCACACAGTCCCCACTGAACAGTTGATGTTGTGATGTGTCTGTGACTTGAACTCTGTGAAGCATTTATTTGGGCTGAAATGTCTGAGGCTGGTAACTCTAATGAACTTATCCTCTGCAGCAGAGGTAACTCTGGGTCTTCCATTCCTGTGGCGGTCCTCATGAGAGCCAGTTTCATCATAGCGCTTGATGGTTTTTGCGACTGCACTTGAAGAAACTTTCAAAGTTCTTGAAATGTTCCGTATTGACTGACCTTCATGTCTTAAAGTAATGATGGACTGTGGTTTCTCTTTGCTTATTTGAGCTGTTCTTGCCATAATATGGATTTGGTCTTTTACCAAATAAAAGACCCCCCTCCTTGTCGCAACACAACACAACTGATTGGCTCAAACGCATTAACTTTTACGAAGGCACACCTGTTAATTGAAATGCATTCCAGGTGACTACCTCATGAAGCTGGTTGAGAGAATGCCAAGAGTGTGCAAGGCTGTCATCAAGGCAAAGGGTGGCTATTCAAATATAAAATATATTTTGATTTGTTTAACACTTTTCTGGTTACTACATGATTCCATATGCGTTATTTCATAGTTTTGATGTCTTCACTATTATTCTACAATGTAAAAAATAGTAAAAATAAAGAAAAATCCTTGAATGTGTAGGTGAGTCCAAACTTTTGATTGGTACTGTAGTTGCAGCTGTGTGTGGATACAAACATGGACATGTGAAATGGTTTTGAAAACCTGGCGATTGCAGTGTTTTGATGCAAACTCAAAATGTTGACACTTAAGTGTTGACAAACTTACTCACTCAACATGTCAACTTCATTTTTGATTTTTTTTATCCATTACATAAGTGGGACTTGGAAACTGGAGCACCGAATCAGTGGGGGAACTTTGTTGTTTTTCTTTTCCGATGAAATTATTTTCATACTGTATTGTTCGCAATTGCAGACCTAGATTTTTAAATACTGTACAAACACTATGGATGGTCAATTAGGCCATTTTATCACCCTCACGTCATAACCTACCTAACCTATTATGTAGACCATGCATGCAGATTGATGTATTTTACACATTATTTTGCATATTATTTTACACATTATTTTACACACCCCTGAGTCAATAGATGTTAGAATCACCTTTGGCAGATATTACAGCTGTGGGTCTTTCTGGGTAAGTCTCTTGGATTGTACAATGTTTTACCATTTTTCTTTTCAGAATTCTTCAAGCTCTGTCAAATTGGTTGTTGATCATTGCTAGACAATCATTTTCAAGTCTTGCCATGGATTTTCAAGTAGATTTAAGTCAAAACTGTAACTCGGCCACTCTTGGTAAGCAACTCCAGTGTTTATTTGGCCTTGTGTTTTAGGTTATTGTCCTGCTGAAAGATGAATTAATCTCCCAGTTTCTGGTGGAAAGCAGACTGAACCAAGTTTCCTTCAGGATTTAGCCTGTACTTAACAGTAGCTCCATTCCATTAATTTTTTTATCTTGAAATAATGTCCCGGTCCTTAACGATTACAAGCATACCCATAACATGATGCAGCCACCACTATGCTTGAAAATATAGAGAGTGGTACTCAGTAATGTGTTGTATTGGATTTGCCCCAAACATAATACTTTGTATTCAGGGCAATAAGTTAATTGCTTTGCCACATTCTTTAGTGCCTTATTGCAAACAGGATGCATGTTTTAGAATATTTGTATTCTGTACAGGCTTCCTTCTTTTCACTCTGTCAATTAGGTTAGTATTGTAGAGTAACTACAAAGTTGTTGATCCATCCTTAGTTTTCTCCTATCACAGCCATTAAACTCTGTAACTGTTTTAAAGTCACCATTAGCTTCATGGTGAAATCCCTGAGTGGTTTACTTCCTGTCCGGCAACTGAGTTAGGAAGGACACCTGTATCTTTGTAGTGGCTGGGTGTATTGATACACCATCCAAAGTATAATGAATAACTTCACCATGCTAAAAGGCATTTTCAGTGTCTGCTTTTTTTTTTTATACCCATCTACCAATTGGTGTCCTTCTTTGCGAGGCATTGGAAAACCTCCCTGGTCTTTGTGGTTCAATTTGTGTTTGAAATTCACTGCTCGACTGAGGGATCTTACAGATAATTGTATGTGTGAGGTACAGAGATGAGGTAGTCATTAAAAAATCATGTTAAACGCTATTATTGCACACAGTGTGAGTCCATGCAACTTATTATGTGACTTGTTAACCAAATTGTTCCTCCTAAACGTATTTAGGCTTGCCATAACTAAGGGATTGTATACTTACTGACTCAATTAATTTTTTTTGACATTATAGGTTATTGTGTGTAGGCCAGTGAACAACAAGTCTCAATTGAATTCATTTTAAATTCAGGATGTAACAACAAAATGTGGAAAAAGTCAAGGGGTGTGAATGCTTTCTGTAGGCACTGTAGGTGCTTATACTCTACCGATCCTGGCTAAATGAGCGCAGTGGTCTAAGGCACTGCATCGCAGTGCTAACTGTGCCACTAGAGATCCTGGTTCGAATCCAGGCTCTGTCGCAGCCGGCCGCGACCGGGAGACTCATGGGCGGCGCACAATTGGCCCAGCGTCGTCCAGGGTAGGGGAGGGAATGGCCGGCAGGGATGTAGCTCAGTTGATAGAGCATGGCGTTTGCAACGCCAGGGTTGTGGGTTCGTTTCCCACGGGGGCCAGTATATAAAAAAAATATATATATGTATTCACTAACTGTAAGTCGCTCTGGATAAGAGCGTCTGCTAAATGACTAAAATGTAAATGTAAATGTTAACCCTATTGGTGCAATGCGTAGGGTGTTATGCCTTTCACGCCAACGGTCCAGTTTTGCTGCCCTTCATTCACTATGTTGGTGTCAGAAGTGGGATTGCGGCCATGAGGCCATCGGAATGCACGGCCAGAGATGTGAGGGGGCTGCGGTAGGACGAAGTATGGGATGTGCCTTCCTGTTCGGAGGGGGCAGTGTAGCAATTCTCGCTTTTTTATGAGCCACAATACATTTCCCATCAGGTGGGTTAACCCTATTGGCGCAATGTGTAGGGTGTGTGCCTTTCACGCCAGCGACTTCCTTGCCCCGCCATTCGCTACAATACATTAGGTGCTGGTTTCCCGGACACAGATTAAGCCTACTCCTAGACTAAAATGTTATTTCATTCTCCATTGAGCATGCTTTTTAGTCCAAGACTTGTCCGGGAAACCGGCCCAATGTGTTGTTCTTGTATCTTTAGCATGCACGTCAGAATATTTTTCTTCACTTTGAGCACAGCACAACAGCACAACAGCTCAGACATCATGCATCTAACTTGTTTGAGGGGTGCTACTAAATTCAATATTTTTCAATGAATTATGTCTAAAATAAACAATGTCTTGCGTGTGATGTCCCTGCTACTGATATTGATTGACTGTAGCTTCACTAGAGTGGAACTCCTTCATTGTCTGTAGCTAGCGTTAGCTGTGAGCTCCATAACATGGAAGAGGGGGGTCGGGGCCACGTGACAGCCCAGACAAGACATCACTTCACTGGGTTACAGTACTAGGTTCACCCCCTCAGGCGTGTTATTGCTCCATCTCTTTACAGCTCCTACTGAGCTTCTCTTCTTAGAAGTCAAGGCTTCTTTATTTTTCCTCCCCCCTCCCTTTTGTTTCACTGGAACAGTTTTGACGTGTGTTGCCAAGAGCAGCCTTATTGTAACATGCTCTGAGAAGAGCTACAGAGACCCACTCAGTGGGATAGAGGATTTTAACCAAGATCATTTGCTCAGTGTGTGAGTAAAGACACCACCTAACCTCACAAGACTGTGCTTATGTCTATGTGAGAGGACATGTCTTGCGAGGCACACATTTTTAGGGGTGTGTGCTCAGGAGAAGTATTGGTGTTTTTTCGAGTATTGGTGTTTGAGTGGTTGTTATTCATATGAGGGTCATGCTGTACATGCAAGACTGGTGCCTTATGAGCTTAATTGTACTGTTTTACCATCACGGCCCAAAATATAATCTTTATCATTGTAAACAAACACTAGCTTCAAAAGGTTAAAACTGTCATTTTGATCTCATGGATGGTCAGTCCTTGCATCCACAGCTCCAGCTCGTTCCCTCAGCTGTTTACCAAAAAAGCTGTGGGGTGATCACTTTTTGGTGGTTTAATTCCCAGATTGCCCCTTTAAAGATGTCCTTGCCTTTACATTTGACAAACATGAAGTGTAACGAACTGTGTGTCTTATTTCCACAACTTCCACTACATTTCCCAGAGGCCTCCTTCCTGCTCAGCCAACTACAATATGGTCTGCCTGCAATCCACTGTATTGAGTATGGTATTTGAGTAAGTTGCCCCATCAACTGATTACTGTCAGGTTTTAAAGAAGGAGACATGATACCACCCCAGTAGCTGTATTGAATGTTTCAGCAATTACATTATGTGAAGTCTGAGCTTAAATGTTAATTATATAATGCTTGACAAAGACGAGCCACGACAGTTCTATATTCCTTTTACTTTGCTTTGTTCCATGTAAGACCATCTAAGACATGACATTAAATAGACCATATTTCTGTATTCAAACCGAAGAGCGCTATATAGGGATTCCAGGGGTGCCGCGTATTAAGAATATTTCAGTCATAATGGTGATGGATTGTGCTACTTACCGCCGGGTACAGACACGTTAATGGCGAGTCGAACATTTTAATGGTTATGGCCGCACCTTGGTAGATTCCTCGCTGCTCGCCGCAACACCTTTTTAGCTGTTTTGAGGGCCATTGGAATGGAATTATAACAGCATTTATGGGTTAGGGGGGAGCGTGTGAATGGGTTTCTTCGAGCTATGGTAATCGCCCAATGGACAAACAGTACAGGGGCTAACGTTGTTGGGTAGAGGAAGGGTAGAGTCATAATTGTATGTGCATAGTAACAGACTACTTTAAATGATATGTGTGGAGGGTTGTTTAAGGAGGAATGTGTGTGGCCTGGTCCCAGATCTGTTTGTGTTGTTTTGCAAGACAGTTGAGTTGGTGACACAGCACAAACAGTTTGGGGACCAGGCTAGACTGACTGTGTGGTGGGTTGTTTTACACAGGCTGTGTGTAGCCTGGTCCCATATCTGTTTGTGATGTCTTGCTAAGGAGTTGTCAAAACAGTACGAACAGATCTGGGACCATGCTAGGCTGTGTGCTTTTCTCCCTCCATTGTTGTGACAGTAATAGTATGTGCTCTCTGTAGCAATCATCGCTCACTAATAGTTTTGTGGACACACCAAAGAGAAGGTTGTTTTTGTTTTTGCCTACAATTATTCACTTAATATCAAGCTTATTATTTTCAATGTGAAAGAAGTAAAAACCCTTTATCTTTTGGCACAAATTGTGTTGTTTATAAAATGTCTCTCATTCAGTTCAAGTGTATCTGATGGATTTGAGATCTGACTTATTTCCCCGATCATTTACTTTGGCTTCAGCCCAATGATACCTGCTTTTCTTGAATTTAGTGAAATAAATGGAACATATACACTGAGTGTACAAAATATTAAGAACACCTTCCTAATATTGAGTTGCCCTCAGAACAGCCTCAATGAATTATTCTGCCTCAATTCGTCGGGGCATGGACTCTACAAGGTGTCTAAAGTATTCCACAGGGATGCTGGCCCATCTTGACTCCAATGCTTCCCATAGTTGTGTCAAGTTGGCTGGATGTCCTTTGGGTGTTGAACCATTCTTGATACACAGTTGAGCATGAAAAATCCAGCAGCATTGCAGTTGTGCGCCTGGCACCTACTACCATACCCCGTTCAAAGGCACTTAAATATTTTGTCTTGCCCATTCACCATCTGAGAATGGCACACATACACAATCCATGTCTCAATTGTCTCAAGGCTTAAAAATCCTTATTTTTTCCTGTCTCTTCCCCTTCATCTACACTGATTAAAGTGGATTTAACAAGTGACATCAAAAAATTATCATAGCTTTCACCTGGATTCACCTGGTCAGTCTATGTCATGGAAAGAGCAGGTGTTCATAATGTTCAGTACACTCAGTACTGTGACTTTCCCAAAGTTATCTTTTTATTTAATACTGCTTGAGAGGTTCTGGAATTTTGCGGCCCTAATTCTATCACCATCTTAGAATAGTTTGACTCTCCATCCATGTGTGTTGGATGCCTAGTGATGAAAATAGAATGTGTGGTTATTGACTCGATCTGGTGCCAGAGTGAGAATACAGACTCTGTCAAGTGAGTGGGGCTGTGTTGTGGTTCTTCCAGCCAGGTAGATAGATTGATTGGATTTGGGGGCTTCCCCCTGAGAGCACTGTGGTCCTAGGGCAGGGCTCGACTGTGTGTGTGTGTCTGTGTGTCTGTCTGTGTTTGTGCGTGCCTGTGTGTTTGTGTGTGTGCGTACAAAGCACTTTAATTTGTGTGTGTGTGTGTGCTCGTCAGAGAGTGTGTGTGTGCGTACGTGACGCTTGTGTGTGTGTGACTGTGCTGCTCTGTGGGAGCCTGGCAGGGCTCTGGGCTGACCTTGTATAGCTGAGGTGGCTCTGCGTACAGTCATTTATCAATTAGACAGAATAAGGCCCGGGGTAATGTGACAGTAGCCTGCTGTGACGAGTCACTGGGCATTAGCTGCTTGGCCTGGCAGGCACCGTTGTTGGGCCAGGATAGAGTAAGTTACATATGTGTTGGTGGCTGTACTGTATTGCACTGTGTGTGTGTGTGTGTGTGTGTGTGTGTGTGTGTGTGTGTGTCTGTATTGTGCAGTGTTGTGCAGTGAGGTCGGTGGCTGGGTAAGCACTGGCTATTATCAAAGCCACATTTTCTCACAAATAAACCTTGATGAAGCCTAAGTTCATCGTACAACAGATAGCTTCAACAACCAGAGTGACATAGGCTATTAACTGAAATGGACAAAAAAAATCACCAAATGTAAATACCAATGTAGCCAAGATACACAAGCGATAGCCTCTGATGGCAGCATTTTTCATATCATCCGACAAAATAGCACACTGCTCAACTCAGCTCAGCCATTGACCGATGTAATATAATAGTAATAATTTGCAATGCAAACTCCATAGCCTTTTACAGTGTATTTACAATTTTCCAATGCGCAGCAAACACACACACACACATAATAATATTAATATGTATTCAAAACATTACGGACCACTGCTCTTTCCACGACATAGACTGAACAGGTGAATCCAGGTCAAACCTATGATCCCTTATTGAAGTCACTTATTAAATCCACATCAATCAGTGTAGACATTGTGTATGTGTGGACAAAAGAGTGCCTATGAACGGGGTACACTCTTAGAAAAAAGGTGCTATCAAGAACCTAAAAGGGTTATTCGGCTGTCCCGATAAGAGAACCCTTTGAAGAACCCTTATTGGTTCCAGGTAGAACCCTTTTGGTTCCAAGTAGAACTGTTTTCGGTTCCATGTAGAACCCTTTCCACAGAGGGTTCTACATGGAACCCAAAATGGTTCTACCTGGAACCAAAAAGGGTTTTACCTGGAACCAAAAATTGTTTTACCTGGAACCAAAAATTGTTTTACCTGGAACCGAAAAGGGTTATTCTATGGGGACAGCCGAAGAACCCTTTTGGAACCGTTTCTTCTAAGAGTGTATGGTAGTAGGTGCCAAGAACTGCAATGCTGCTGGGTTTTTCACACTGAACAGTTTCCTGTGTGTATCAAGAATGGTCCACCACCCAAAGGACATCCAGCCAACTTGACACAACTGTGGGAAGCACTGGAGTCAACATGAGCCAGCATCCCTGTGGAACGCCTTGGACACCTTGTAGAGTCCATGCCCCGATGAGACGAGGCTGTTCTGGAGGCAAAAGGGGGGGGAGGAGATGCAACTCAATATTAGGAAGGTGTATATAATAACTAAGGTTCTGCGAAATTTCCGTATCAACAATCGATTTCTCAAAAGTTCAATATGTCATCAGAATGAAATTCTAGCCTGATAAATCAAACGAATTCAAAGGGATGTTGTCTATTCTCTTGATTCAACAATAACCTATCCCGCAAATTGCAAAGGAAAATGCATTTAGGCCTACCTTTACTTCGTCTGTATTTCCCATTCTGTGACAGCGTTGTAGAAGACACAGCAGAACCCCATGTCCAATATTTTACTCTGCTTGCACACAGTAGGACAACCAGCACGTACAATGGTTGTAGTGTAGTTAGTCGCATCCATCTTGTAGAAGACTAAGTATGATCATATTTCATTTACAGTTAGAAGAAATGTGAAATCTTATATTAAGTAGTTTTTAATTTGATAGTTACTATATTTAAAAATCATCAAATCAAATAGTATTTGTCAAATGAGCCGAATACAACCTTACCGTGAAATGCTTACTTACAAGCCCTTAACCAACAATGCAGTTTTAAGAAAATAGAGTTGACTAAATAAAATATTTACTAAATAAACAAAAGTAAAAAAAAAAAAAAAAGGGAAAAATAATTAACAGGGAGAACAGGAAGGGACTAAGCATGCACCCTGAGGGGGCCCCTGTGTTGAGGGGCACCTCAGTTATTGTTTATGGCCATCTCCTGAAAAATAATTACGTTTGGGTATGTCTATTTAGGCGGAAATCAACATTTTGCCCAACCATTCAGCTGGTTTTAACAGTGACTGGAGTCAGGAAAGGCTGTGCGCGTCAAGGATTTTAATGGATTCCAATAGTTGGAAAGAAAGGCATGAATACCCTGGCGCCTGAGGTTTTGATGCAGTTGTAGCATTTCTTGACATCTTGACCATAAAAACCACCATAATGATTGTGTGACGAGGTGTGAATGAACGAGTCAGGCACAGGAGGTAAAATACCGAAGTCCAGAGTTTATTCCGTTTGGTCGATCAGAGCCCACTCGTTCCACCCGGACCCCGCTGCCAGCGTCCGGAACTCCAGCGCGTAGTCCTGAGCGGTCCTCGTCCCCTGCCTCAGATGAACGAGTCGTTCGCCCGCCTCTCGACCCTCAGGCGGGTGATCAAAAATGGCCCGAAAGAGGCGAGCAAACTCCCCGTAGTCCTCCAACGTGGTACCTCCCTCGTTCCACACCGCGTTGGCCCACTCCAGGGCTCTCCCACAAAGGCAGGAAATTAGGACGGATATCTGGATCCCTCCAGGGGCTGGGGTGTAGGTGGCTGGATCCGGTTGACCAGCTGGTCTCGATAGATCGGATCCTCTCCTCTCCAGGCGTTGTACCACCTGAAGAACCCGATCCATCGCTTCCCCCAAGCTGGCCAACATCGAGGAATGCTCCTGGACCGTTGCCACAACTCCAGGCATGCGGTCTTCTCCTGCTGACTCCATATCAGATCAGGTAAGTGATTCTGTGACGAGGTGTGAATGAAGGAGTCAGGCGCAGGAGGTAAAATACCGAAGTCCAGAGTTTATTCCGTTTACATAAATCAAACGCCCAAAGCGTCAAACGAAACTATTACAAGGGAAAACATCCACCTTGGCATAAACACAGTGAATAGTCGCTCAACCGAGCTACACGCTCTCACAACAAACAATCACTCACAAAGACAAGGGGAACAGAGGGAACACTTATACACATACTAATTAGGGGAATGAGCACCAGGTGTGTGTGATTGACAAGACATGTCAAGTGGAGTGATGAGAAAGGGATCGGCAGTAGCTAGTACTCCGGTGACAACGAACTCCGAAGCCTGCCTGAACCAGGAGGGGGGGCAGCCTCGGCGGAAGTCGTGACAGATTGAGATAAAACATTAGATAACAAAAAAGAATTGCAATTTTTTATATAATTTCATTCAATTTTAGGATGAATTGAGGATAACATATGTAGTTGCAGCCCATGTTTTGTGTGTTTTTGGAAAATGATACAGTTGAAGTCGGAAGTTTACATACACTTAGGTTGGAGTCATTAAAACTAGTTTTTCAACCACTCCACAAATTTCTTGTTAAGAAACTATAGTTTTGGCAAGTCGGTAAGACATCTACTTTGTGCATGACATAAGTAATTGTTCCAACAATTGTTTACATACAGATTATTTCACTTATAATTCACTGTATGCACCAGGCCCTCCTGCAGCAAAGCAGAAAAATGGACAATGACCCCAAGCATACTTCCAAAGTTGTGGCAAAATGGCTTAAGGACAACAAAGTCAAGGTATTGGAGTGGCCATCACAAAGCCCTGACCTCAATCCTATAGAAAATGTGTGGGCAGAACTGAAAAAGCTTGTGCGAGCAAGAAGGCCTACAAACCTGACTCAGTTAGACCAGCTCTGTCAGGAGGAATGGGCCAAAATTCACCCAACTTATTCTGGGAAGCTTGTGGAAGACTACCCGAAACGTTTGACCCAAGTTAAACAATTTAAAGGCAATGCTACCAAATACTAATTGAGTGTATGTAAACTTCTGACCCACTGGGAATGTGATGAAAGAAATAAAAGCTGAAATAAATCATTCTCTCTACTATTATTCTGACATTTCACATTCTTAAAACAAAGTGGTGATCCTAACTGACCTAAGACAGTGAATTTTTACTAGGATTAAATGTCAGGAATTGTGGAAAACTGAGTTTAAATGTATTTGGTTAAGGTGTATGTAAATTTCCGACTTCAACTGTATGTGATCTCTGTAGCAATCATCGCACACTAATAGTTTTGTGGTTGGATAGATGCCAGAGAGCAGGTAGTTATTGCCTACAATCGTTTAATCAATATCATGCTCATTATGTTCGATGTGAAAGAAATGGGTTGTTTTGAAAATGACTCTCATTCAATTCAAGCGTAGTTGCGGCGGCCCATGTTTTGGGAGTTTTTTGGGGGTTACTATCTTTTTCCAATTTTTGCAAGACTTTTAATACTTACGTCCTGTTTCCCTGTGTTCCTCGCCAAGACAAAGAACCCCTGAAGAACTCCTTTGATGTCATCAACCCCACCAAGAAGATCGAAGAGGACGGCTCCAGGATGGACAAACTGATATTTTGTGTGTTTAAGTGTGTGTGCACAATAGTCATTATGTTTCACCCAAAAAATATTTGTAATTTATGCTTGATGTACAGTAGCCTTTCTGGTTAATTTCTGCTAGGGGCTTATTGTGCAGTACGATACACTGTGAGTGAGTACATGAGGAGACTTCATAAAAAGCAGCAAGAAGTCGGACCCAGCAATGCTCAACCACATTTTAACCTCAATGAAACCATCCCCCATGCATGGTCTGACAGGGAATAGTGTGCTGTTATTATGCACTACTTTTGACCAAAGCCTTATGGGCTCTATTCAAAGGTAGTGTATAGGGTGCCATTTGAAACAAAGTTATGGACTGTGTCGGCTGAGACCCAGCACATTGTTCACTCTCCCTGAAAACTGAATTGTGTTCACATAATAGTGTTAAGTTAAGGGCTTGTTCAGGCAGAGTCCTCCATTTCCTGGGTGTGTGATAGGCACGCTCCCCATTGGCTCAGGTTCTGACTTATCAGAGGTCTTTCTCTCTCGCTCTCTCTCTCTCTATCTATTTCTCTTCAGTCCAGTCTTTTTGGCGACCGTCTACAACTTTATTATGACCTTGTTCAAATTTGCAATGGCATTTATGATCCTCCCCTTCCAATCCCTCTGTCCCTCCTTCCTCTCCTCCCTCTCTTTCTCTTGCTCTGAGTCATTTAAACGGTGACAGCTTTGTCTCATTAAGTTGCCATCTGGTGTAATGTAACATAAAAATCTGTTTGTTTACCGCCATCTTCCGGATAATGGATGGGGTAAGGCAGTGTGGCATTTCTGGAGTCAGACCTCGGTTCGAAGAGTATCTGTTTTCTTTCAAATACTTTAAAATGTTTGATTTAGCCTGCCCGGAGTGCCAGTTGGGTGGAGTTTGCTCTTTTGGGACTATGCAATTCATAAACGAATACTACTTGAACCCAGATATGGTTAGAGCCAACTGACCTGGATAAAGGGCATCTCAATAGTCTCAAGTGGTTTCCTCTCTTTGCCTCCACTTTACACTATTGAGGTAGAGGGCTACTAATGCAAGTTCGGGCTAGGAAACCCCCTCGGTCTCACCAAAGGGACTTGTGGCCACAAACCATATTGAAGTCTCATATTATAGTGTCTGTTAGCAGTATAGCCATGGCCACTGGGGACAATAATTCATTTGAAGTCTCCTTCTCTTCCTCCTTATGTGTTGGAAGCATGGGAGGCCAGATTTGTTTAATTAGATCCGAGCAACACTGCAGGCTTTTTAATACTACTTTAAAACTGCTGGAGACGTCCGTTGAGAGCTTTGTTTTCAAGGGACTCAATCCTCTTATATTAGACTTTATTATCTTTAAGGGACAATCTGCGATTGGTACATCCATTGCTGCACTTTTAAATGAATGATGTAGACATTGTATAATGAACCGTGTGATACATTGTATACTGTAGCTTCAAAACATGGTTAAAACTGTCATTCATCTCATGTATGGTCAGTCCTTGCATCTATAGCGCCTTCTATCAATTTTAGAGTGGTGACCACTTTTTCTTTCTTTTTGAATCTCGGATTGCCCCTTTAAAGGAATGACTTTGAAAACGGTCGACACTGTACTGTACAATACCTCACACTGGCCTTGCTTTAAATGCAGGATGGGAGACTGGTTGATTTATTGATAGCAGCTGCCATTGACTTGAAATTGACATCTATGATTCATTGATAATAGCTATTGTGCCATGCAGCTTCATAGTGAGCCTATCGTAGCCTATTATTTGGTAACAGCATGCATGTTCTGTTCATCCATTACCGACACCATACATGGCTGTGCCCATCTAATGTAAAGTAATGGTCTATTTCTCTGCCGTGGGCTTTATTGGATAAAAATATCATTTTTAACCCCGTTTCTAATGTGGGGCGATAAAGCCTGTCAATGTGTTATGATTGGAGGCGCCAGGTTCAAGATCACGCCATTGATCATTGTTTAACCTATGTTTTTTATCCAACAGGGCCTGAGAGCGGAGGAAAGGAAGAGAGATATTCTGAGCAGGGATGAAAGGATGGAGGGTCGTTATCGAATCCTTCTTGACCAGAGAGAAAATGCACTTTCCCAAACGAATAAGGTGTGTGTGTGCGCGTAAAGCAAATACAACATCAAGAACATAATGCATATTTAAAGGATCGTTCTGAATATGACAAACAATGGATATCAATGCTGAATAGAAAAGCTATAACCTTCTATCTTATGTATACAGTATGTAATTCAGGGCATTAATCTGTCTGCGTTCCAAATGTGTTCCATAGGACTCTGGTCAAAAGTAGCACACTTTATAGGGAATAGGGGGCCATTTGGAAAGCAGGCTCTCTGTTATGTTCAGAACATTTCGCTTTATTGCCTTTAAGGCCATGATTTCCCTTGGTATGGCCCTGAGCCATGTTCAAGCCATAAGTACATTGCAGATATAACTGTTATGATCTCTATAGAACTATCAAGGTTCTCTGTTACAATAAGTTGACTGTCGTGCAGACCTGAACGAACTGTACTGTGTTGGCTCTGATCTTTTATTTTCACATTCCAGCAACTATGGTGGATGGCTGCGTAACCACTGGCGAAGCGGAAACCCCCGAAGCCCCCGCAGGCTCCCAGAGAGCATATGAACACTTCATAAAAATAGAATTACAGGAAATTCGCTTTAAAACTGCGCTACGCCACAGTGTGTAACCAGGCCGGCGCAGTACAGCTCGGCTCAGTAGTGGGAAGCGAGTTTGAACTGTATCTATCAGACTTAGCTTACTAATACTTTTTTTTTTAAATAGTACTTGAAAAATCTTTGAAATACTTTGAGCTTTTGCTAGTCTGCTTGGGCGGGATTTGCAGTTTTGGGACTTTTCCATTGGTTTATTAAGACGGAAAAGCTCAAACAGGCTTAGAGAAAGTATTTCAAATGATTTTTCAAGTATTTGAAACCCAAGTCTGGTGGCATATGTTGCAGCATTATATTGGACCATGCTTTAGCATGCTCAGCTCTTGTATCCAAACCTTGTGGTGGTTTCCAGGGGTGTCTTCCCCTTCTGATTGTTGAGCTGCTGAGTGGTGAGGGATTGTTCACTGAAGAACAGTCACTTTTCCCTCTCCCTCCCTCTCCTCCTGTCCCTCCCCCTCTCCCTCTCTCCGTCTCTAATGGAGATTGACGAGAGCTCATCTGTTCGATATCGACTCAGATGCCTTCACACAGCAGAGCTCAGGGTCAGCAGTGACCTTGAGAGGGAAGGCGGAGGAGTGGACAGAACTTTCTTCTGCACTACACTGTTTGTTTGCTCGTTAAGCTACATGAGGCTTAAGTGTAGCATTGGTATGATACAGTGAGTATTCCATTATATTCCTTCCACCACTCCATTCCTTTCAAATCCATGTCGGTCTGCAGTACACTGTCTGTCTGTTTCTTACACAGGGCTTATACATTGTGAATATTGGGAAGAATCTCAATTGCATTCTCTTAATTTCTCGCGTCCTCTCGCCTCCTTCTAAACCCATTAGATGTGGTCAGAAGTCCCGCCCCTCTGAACTTCTCATCCAATGGGTTTTCATAACCAGGTGAGGAGAGAGGACGTGAGGAATCAAGGAAATGCAATTGAAATTCTCCCATGTTATCATACAGGGAGTATTCCACCATATTCTTTACACCAGTCTGTTCCTTTCAGGTCTGTGATGAACGAGAGCACACTTCGGGAGAAAGGTAGAGGATCGGAACACAGCCTGTTTATTTGTTCTTTAGGCTACGTCCCAATTTTCCACCCTTCTCCCAAAGTGCGCACTTGGCCATCCTTGGAAATGATACAGTGAGTGTTGGTATTTGTGCTTTCTGGTACCTCTTTCAGTTTCAAGTACAAAGTTGAATAGGCACAAATACCTGAACTCTTACAAAGTTAAATAGTTTACTGTCTGGCATAGATACAGTACATGTGGATAAATGTGTATTAGCCCTCTAAGGAACCAAGAAACGTGTAACATTCTAACGTGTATAGGTCAAACGGTGGGTAAAAATAGTGTAGAATCAGGCTGGTATTCATGCAATTCATGCAAATTCATGCAACCCTTTCTGGAAAGCCACGATCTGAAATTGAATTGAATACCCACCTTAGAATTCTAATATCTGTTATACTATATACAAATATAGCCGCTTGTGAGTGGTAAAGAAACAGGCGTGGAGGGAGGTCAGTCAAGTTGAGGGGTTTATTAGAGAACAGTGAATATAAAGGTACTTGTATGTATGTATTTACAGGTAAATTCCAATATAATGGAAACACCAACATAAAGTGTCTTAATAGGGTGTTGGGCCACCACGAGCCAGAACGGTTTTAATGCGCCTTAGCATAGATTATGTGTCTGAAACTCTATTGGAGGGATGCAACCCAATTCCATAATTTGGTGTTTTGTTGATGGTGGTGGAAAACGCTGTCTCAGGCACTGCTCCAGAATCTCCTTTAAGTTTTCAATTGGGTTGAGATCTGGTGACAGACGGCCATGGCATATGGTTTACATAGTTTTCATGCTCATCAAACCATTCCATGGCCACTCATGCAGTGTGGATGGCATTGTCATCCTATGGGGGCCATGGTAGCACAAATAATGGCCTGCCCAGCATGTTTTATACATGACCCTAAGCATGCTGAGTTGTTCATTACTTGATTAACTCAGGAACCACACCTGTGTGGAAGCACCTGCTTTTAATATACTTTGTATCCCTCATTTACTCAAGTGTTTCCATTATTTTGGCAGTTACCTGTATGTATGTATGCATGTAGGACTCTAGGGCTTCGTTTAGACAGGTACCCCAATTCAGATATTTTTTCCACTAATTTAACTTTTGACCAATCACATCAGACCTTTTCACATCAGATCTTTTTTAGAGCTGAACTGATTGATTAAAAGACAAAATAGTCAAAACAATATCAGAATTGGGCTGCCTGTCTTAACGCAGCCTAATATTCTCTGAGCAAACCACAACTAATCACACCTCTCCGTGTCTACTATTACACTCTACACAACAATCCAATCAGGCTGCGATATAGTTAGTGATATCAACATGAGAAATTGATTTTTAAAAAGGCAATACCATAGGACCATAAAGTGTGTGCATCGTTCAGGAACACCGTTATGGGTCGGGAAGGAACAAAGAAAACACTTTCAGTTATCTTAAACATAAGTTATTCCTAGCTCTATAGGTAAGGTAACATTCAAACTGGGGGAAAAAAATAAGATATTAAGTTAGGAGGGGAATATTGACATTTTCATTGTACAAAAAAAAGCGCAGATCTGTGGGATAAATACTGTAAACCTCTTCATAATCAGGCAGCGTGATTTAAGTTTAAACTTTTCTTCAATGTGTTATGAGGAGGTTCATGCATTACTCAGTAAACTAAACTCCAGTTCAAGCGCCTCCTTATAATGCACATTATTGAAGAAAAGTTTCAAATTAAATCTCCCTGCTTGATTATATTGAGGTTTACAGTAATATTTGCACAAACCTGTGCTCTTTTGCACCACGAAAATGTCGCCCAAAGTTGATCAACCTCGATAGATGAATCCTCTTGTTACAGTGATTTCACTACTGCGCCATTCATAATTTCCATTCAGACAGTTAATGTGTGTATGAGCAGCCAGTCAGTACCACGATAGTAATGATATAGCTATAATATTGACGGCCACATTTAGTCATTGAGGGGCCGCTCTTCTGATATGTTTTGTTTTTAACTTTTTATCTCCCTTTTTTAAGTAAGTTTTTAGTGTCACACGGTTAAGCTACAGTAGTAATAATAGTAATAAATAGGGGTGGGAGCACGCTGGCTCCCCATTGGCCAAGAAGCCCAAAGTGTTCATGGGAGCTGTAGTTCAGTACAGGTGGCGGGTTAGCAAAGTCCTCCAGGTAGGTTTTTTCATCGACCCTTCGCTCAAAAGGGAGAAAGGAGGCGTTGTTATTATCAGTATAACTCGTCTCACCGAAATAAACAAATTAACACAAAGAAAGAAGGGAGTTTTCTTAAACTTCTCGTTGTCGGTGTTGTTTTTCTTGGTTTCAGTGACATACGTCGTGGCGGGCAGACATCTTTAGAAGGAGTCCATGGCCTTGAACTCGCTGAGGGCCTGGACGGGCGAGATGTGCTTCTTCTGTGAGCCCCGTCGAACACGCGTCTGGCACTCCTCAGGCTTCTCCCGCTTCACCAAGGGCTTCTTCTCGGGCGCCTTCATGCGCCAGCTGACCACAGGCGAGTTGACGGCAGCGGCGCCGTACACCTTGGCGTACTTGGTGGACGCCACATAGCTAGCCTTGACTGTGAGCACCACAGCGTTCATCAAGTTCTTGGCCGCCTGGATCAGGGAGGTGGCGCTGTCCAGCTACGGAGAGAGACAGAGGACAACTTAGATGTTAAAATCCATATACCAACGCTTCATATCTTATGTTGCCCTTATACCTATTTCACTACATAGTATTAACTGTAGTAACAACATTGTAGTTACATAGCAACTGCTTTTACTAGTTCAGCATTAAACATTAAATGGACATATTAAAAACCATCACCTATGGTTAGGTCAACTGCAAACCTGCATCATCAACTGCACATAAAACATTCTGCAGACCCCATGAGGGGAGGAGGGGATGAGAGGAGGGGGAGAGGTGAGAAGATGGAGAGGGGAGAAGGAAGATCTAAGTGATTGGATCGGTGTAAGCAATAATCCAACCAATTGGATATCTTTCAGGACATCAATGAAGCAGATATATTGGACAGGTGTAAGCATTAATACTATTCAACCAATTGGAGATCTGTTATTTCTTCAACGAAAGAGTATTGAGATGCAACCCTAATTAAGAGTATTGAGATGCACCCCTTTCTTAGACAGTCTTTTAGACATCCCATGTCACACTGCAAGATAACAAGAACTGCCTGCGGCAAAGAGCTCTCACTGAAGAAGGCTTTATCAAGCCAACAGTTCTTACAATACAGAGTTGAGCTCTCTGTCTCTGGTCTCCCCCGCAGGGTGATAGCAGGTCCCTCACTCGTCTTATCAGAGCCCTGAGTAGCTAGAAAGGGTCAGAGTGACCGCTCTACCTCCAACACATCTCTGATATGCCAGCCTCATTAAGAGAAAGTGGTGTCCAAAAGAACATGGTTGCATCCCAAATGGCACCCTATTTCCTATATAGCGCACTACTTTCGACCAGAGCCTGTTGTGCGTTGGTCAAAATAGGGTGCCATTTCAGACGCAGTGCCCATAGAGTTTCAGCTCATCCTGTCGGGAGTAAATTACTGCTTATTACTGGGTATTTTAAGCATAATTTGGGGTATCGGGGGCACCCACCGTGCTGCTAACCTTTTTATAGTGACCAGCTGGAGTTCGGAGCCAATTAAATCTAGCGGTTGACTCCCTTCTCGGGGTGGGGGGCAAGGGGGTAGGGGCTGGCCGCAGCCTCTAAATGTCAGCCAAACAAAACAGACGCAGGGAGAGAAGAGAGGTACACCTGACCTGTGTCTAAAAAAAAGTGGGTGTCGTGTCGCGAGGGCGATATTTTTCAACGCTTAATTGTCAGTTGTGTTGAGGACTCCCTGGGTTGGGGCTGGCACTGTGAAGGTGAAGAGAGAGCGAGAGTTTTGCCAGACAATAATCGAGAGGAGTTACTCGAGGACTTGTGTGTTTCTAGCCATAATAAGCCAATTAGAATAGGAGGTCTATTTTAACAGATAATAGCGGACATTTTAAATTCATGAATTGCACACCTACTCGTCGAATCATGGGCATTAATATGGAGTTGGTCCCCCCTTTGCTGTTATAACAGCCTCCACTTTTCTAGGAAGTCTTTCCACTAGATGTTGGAACATTGCTGCAGGGACTTCCATTCAGCCACAAGAGCATTAGTGAGGTTGGGCACTGATGTTGGCGATTAGGCCCGCAGTTGGCGTTCCAATTCATCCCAAAGGTGTTCGATGGGGTTGGGGTCATGGCTCTGTGCAGGCCAGTCAAGTTCTTCCACATCAATCTCGACAAGTCATTTCTGTATGGACCTCGCTTTGTGCACAGGGGCATTGTCATGCTGAAACACGAAAGGGCCTTCCCAAATTGTTACCACAAAGTTGGAAGCACAGAATCGTCTAGAATGTCATTGTATGCTCTAGCGTTAAGATTTCCCTTCACTGGAACTAAGGGACCTAGCCCAAACCATGAAAAACAACCCCAGACCATTATTCTTCCTCCACCAAACTTTACAGTTGGCACTATGCATTCGGGCAGGTAGCGTTTTCCTGGCATCCGCCAAACCCAGATTTATCAGTCGGACTGCAAGATGTTGAAGCGTGATTCATCACTCCAGAGAACGCGTTTCCACTGCTCCAGAGTCCAATGGCGGCTTTACACCACTCCAGCCGACACATTGCGCATGGAGATCTTAGGCTTATGCTGACATCGCTTCCAGAGGCAGTTTGGAACTCGGTAGTGAGTGTTGAAATCGAGGACAGACAATTTTTACGCACTACGTGCTTCAGCACTCGGCAGTCCCGTTCTTTGAGCTTGTGTGGCCTACCACTTCGCGGCTGAGCCATTCTTGCTCCTAGAAGTTTCCACTTCACAATAACAGCACTTACAGTTGACCGGGGCTGACTTGTTGGAAAGGTGGCATCCTATGACGGTGCCACATTGAAAGTCACTGGGCTCTTCAGTAAGGCCATTCTACTGCCAATGGTTGTCTATGGAGATTGCATGGCTGTGTGCTCAATTTTATATCTAGTGTATATGTAGGTATACCATCTTTGTGCAGGTCCACTATTGTCATAGATACAGTGCTTGACTTGGACTAAAATAGGTGTCGGTACTGTATATTTTTAGGTGCAGGAGATCCATAATACTTTTGAGCTAATATTCTATAAGACAGTGGTCACCAACCTTTTCTGAGCCAAGATCACTTTCGCAGTCAAAAAGCAAGCCGAGATCTACCGCTCTGATTTTTTTTTAACATGTAAATGTAACATTAACCTAATAAAAACTGTTTTATAGGAATGAGGTTTGTGCAGTAGGCCGAATACATTATCACAGCATATTGGCTAAATGCCTGGCCTGCCAATATTGTTCTTCTCAGACCATATTATATTTCAAAACTTAGCTTTGATTACAAAATAGATCAGTTGGTGTAGCACTTGCGAGGCACAGCTGAGCACAAATTGAAATAATTTGCAAATAATTTGCTTTTTTATTTTACTGGACTGATGGTACCTGCATCTGATGGTCATGGTGCTTTCAAGACAACTGGGAACCAAAACAAATCATGACGTCAGTGATCTTCAGGTTGGAAAGTCGGAGCTCTAGAAAGATGCCCGAGTTTCCGACTTGGAATTCCGAGATGGATGACCATTCAAAAAATATTTTTCCCAGTCGGATCTAATTTTCTTCAGAAATCCCAGTTGTCTTGAACGCACTGAAGTTGGAAGTCGGAGACTTCCGAGTTCCCAGTTGTTTTGAACATGGCATTAGTCTCAGTAAAGGGAGGGAGACAGCAGCAGAGGGTTTGAAAACGTTACTAGCTTTCAAACTCTTGCTTCCTCCTTCGTTGTTTTCTCAATTCCTCTCAAAGCGCATTGGAGGAGAGGATCCAAGGCTCTCCCTCAGAACTCCTCCTCCAATGCTATTTGAGAGGAATTGTAAGAAACAAGGAGGGAGGAAGCCTCACCAGTGCTTTATGCACCTGAATATAACTATTGACAGGGACCCAGAGCCTTGACTGTACCATGTGAGGATGTTGTGTGGTGAGACTTACCCCAGAGACGATGAGCTCTCCTCCCAGGTTCTGGACCTCGGCCTTGACCTTGCTACAGATGTTGAGCTGATGGCAGTACAGGGCGATTCTCTGCAGGTAGGCCAGCAGGTCCTGCTTGCAGGCCGAGTCAGGGCACTGAGACATGCACACACGCAGAAACATGATGATTACATTTGTTAAAAAGCAGGGTTAAGAAATAGTCTTGTTTTATACGTCAGAATTAGTTAATAAAAATTGTTTTACTAATGAAATGTCATTTCTCCACTGTATTCATTCCTACAGGAGAAAAACAACCAATCATATGAAATAGCATGGTCCGATTGGTCAATTAGCAAGTCCTTTTCCGTCCCTCTATTATGAGAAGCCACATGAGTCTACCTGTAGTATATACTGAGTTAAAAAGACCACCGGAGAGAAGGAGCTACATCCCTAATGGCACTCTATTCACTATATAGTGCACTTCTTTACACCAGAGCCCACGGGGCCATTTGGGAATAGGGTGTCATTTGAGGCACAGCCACAGAGAGAGAGCGGAACAAAGGCTTTTCAGTCCCACAAAGTAGCCGTAATATATTCTGGACGTCATGCAGCGACAATTGCTACGGCCCACAAGTTTCCTGGTGGGTAAAAAAATAACAGTGCGTTCGCTACTTTGCTTTTAAAATGCTCCCGGGCACCGTTTTGTACAGGCACCTTTTTCCCAACCATTAATACTAAATGGTCCTAACTAGATCAGGCAGCTCGTATAGAGTCGAAGGGAAGGGAGAAATTCACACAGGGCTCACTTCCTTGTCTTTAGGGGGCTAGAATACATTGGGAGCCAAGTTAAGGGGCCACAAGAGCTAGCTAAGGGACCATGTTAATTCAGTAGTCCCTCCCTGTTTTGTTCCATTTTCTTCATGAACACGACCCATCTCTACCTATACCCTCAAGTGGCGAAACCGGGTGCTTAGATTGTTCCAATGTGTTCCCTTTCCACACTTGTTTTTTTGCCAGTTTAATTGTGCTTTAGTGTGCTTGTTCGCCCACACTGAGTAAGAAAGTAAGGGTGTGAGGCAGATTGGTGCGGATTGAATCTAAGTTCTCATGGTGCCGCACTAATGGTCACAGACAGCTAACAAACGCACAGTCATACTGTTTGCACATAAAATAAATGCTTTGTTTGCGTCCCAAACGACACCATATTCCCTACATAGTGAACTACTTTTAACCAGGGCCTATAGGGCTCTGGTTAATAGTAGTGCACTATGTAGGGAAATATACACATTTTGTTTACATTATACACTGAACAAAAATATAAACGCAACATGAAAAGTGTTGATCCCATGTTTCGTGAGCTGAAATAAAAGATCCCAGAAATGTTCTATCCGCACAAAAACCTTATTTCTTTCAAAACCTGTTAGTGAGCATTTCTCCTTTGCCTAGATAATCCATCCACCTGACAGGTGTGGCATATCAAAAAAGCTGATTAAACAGCATGATCATTACAAAAAAAAATGAAATACCTTATTTACATAAGTATTCAGACCCTTTGCTATGAGACTCAAAATTGAGCTCAGGTGCATCCTGTTTCCACTGATCATCCTTGAGATGTTTCTACAACTTTATTGGAGTCCACCTGTGGTAAATTCAATTGATTGGACATGATTTGGAAAGGCACACACCTGTCTATATAAGGTCCCACAGTTGACAGTGCATGTCAGAGCAAAAACCAAGCCATGAGTTCGAAGGAATTGTCCGTAGAGCTCCGAGAGAGTGGCCTCCATCATTCTTAAATGGAAGAAGTTTGGAACCGCCAAGAGCTGGCCGCCCTTCCAAAATGAGCAATCGTGGGAGAAGGGCCTTGGTCAGGGAGGTGACCAAGAACCCGATGGTCACTCTAACAGAGCTCCAGAGTTCCTTTTGGAGATGGGAAAACCTTCCAGAAGGACAACCATCTCTGCAGCACTCCAGCAATCAGGCATTTATGGTAGAGTGGCCAGACGGAAGCCACTCCTCAGTAAAAGGCACGTGACAGCCCGCTTGGAGTTTGCCAAAAGGCACCTAAAGACTCTCAGACCATGAGAAACAAGATTCTTTGGTCTGATCAAACCAAGATTGAACTCTTTGGCCTGAATGCCAAGCGTCACATCTGGATGAAACCTGGCACCATCCCTATGGTGAAGCATGGTGGTGGCAGCATCATGCTGTGGGGATGTTTTTCAGCGGCAGGGACTGGGAGACTAGTCAGGATTGAGGGAAAGATGAATGGAGCAAAGTACAGAGAGATCCTTGTTGAAAACCTGATCCAGAGCGCTCAGGACCTCAGACTGGAGCGAAGGTTCACCTTCCAACAGGACAACGACCCTAAGCACACAGCCAAGACAACGCAGGAGTGGCTTCGGGACAAGTCTCTGAATGTCCTTGAGTGGCCCAGCCAGAACCCGGACTTGAACCCGATCGAACATCTCTGGAGAGACTTGAAAATAGCGTGCAGCGACGCTCCCCATTCAACCTGACAGAGCTTGAGAGGATCTGCAGAGAAGAATGGGAGTAACCTCCCAAATACAGGTGTGCCATGCTTGTAGCATCATACCCAAGAAGACTCGAGGCTGTAATCGCTGCCAAAGGTACTTCAACAAAGTACTGAGTGAAGGGTCTGAATGCTTATGTTAATGTGATATTTAAGTTGTTTATTTTTTATATATTTGCAAACATTTCTAAAAACTGTTTTTGCTTTGTCATTATGGGGTATAGATTGATGAGGGGAAAAAAACGATTTAATCAATTTTAGAATAAGGCTGTAACGTAACAAAAAAAAGTCAAGGGCTCTGAATACTTTCCGAATGCACTGTAAGTAAGTAAGCATTTCGTTGGACAGTGTATACCATGTCTATCCTATGTATACGACTAATAAAACTTGAAACTACAAACCACAATTTGAAATAGAAGTGACTGGCGAGATACTTTAGTTGTTGCATAGGCTTTGTCCCTTTTGGTAACACCAGTGAGTGTGCTGTGCATTCCTGAGTCTGTGGCTGTGTCCAAATACCCATACTTGCGTCCTAAATAGTAGGCCATTTGAATGTGAAAAAAAATTAGTTTTACAGTATGTGACATTTTAAAAAATCGAGTATACTTTAAATGCCTCGATGCCTCATTTCGGCTTTGACAACAGCTGATAATCAGATATGGGGTCTGTGCTACCGAAATGAACCAATAACACAAAATAACATAATCGCGCATGACACATTCTCAGTATGCGAAAATAGAATGTTTTATAGTATGTGAATTTTCGAAAATCGAGTATGGTTTAAATGCCAGGATGTTATACTCATTTCGGCTTTTCATCTAGTAGAATTTGATGCACACTTTTCCACAATGCATTGGAAGAGGTGAACTGCGAGTTCTCTTCAAGTAGCTAAACAACAAAAGTAGGCTACTTAATTGGGTAGATGCCGAATAGAGAAGCTTCTGCAGTGATGTTGAAATGTCGGCAGAGTAGTTTTTGTTCTCCTTGAGAATTATCACAAGTATTGCATAGGTTATATCTTTGAAAAAATTAGTTCTCATTGAATAGGGTTTCTTGTTCTCTTGGCCTTCATCAGAGCTTTTAAACTAAATACTAAACCATCTTTTGATTTCTGAATGTGTCGGCACTGGGGACTCAGGATGTGGCTGCGTTATTGATGTCATGTTAATCAGGCCTTTGAGTTGAACGGATTGTTTTAGTTTTGTAGGCTAGGCTACCTATTTAATTATTTAATTCATGAATCAAGCCTTAGCAGTCATTCTGATCTCGTTCCCAATGATCAGTGCTTTAATTTATTGTCCAGCGGGTTCTGAATTTGCGATGCACCCGACTGTCCACGTTTCTGTGCAATAGCCTTTTTGATTTAATTGATATATGTTTCAAGACTTTGGTTTTACTAATAAATATGTTAAAATGGAACCAAATTATCTGTTTATGTCTTCAGTCCTTTTGAATTGGATAGATGGTCTATTTGGGCTACGGTATAGGTTGAATGTGATAGTATGCCCACAACCAATCTGAGTATAGAGAAATTAATGAAATTGGAAATTAGCTATTATCAGACTGGTTAACGTGATACATGTCTGTTGAATTTAGAAAAACCCACCTGCATACCTGCTACTGCGTTACGGCCGTGGCATACTGCTAAATAGTATGCGACGATGAGTACATAGTATGCAGTTTAAGTATGTTGTACTGGTGGGGTTTCTGACACGGCCATGTCAACCCACCAGAGAATTTGGAAAAAGCTGCTGGACCAATTACACAAAGGCCTGTCTCGGCCAAAGAGGATGACGCCATTATCCAAGTTTGGTTTTACTGTGTTTTTATTTTTTATTTTTTGTTCTCTAATATGCTTTGGCCACAACTACAAGTAGGATGAGTCAACAACATTATTTGGGTATGATCAAACAGAATGAGCTTTTAAAAATTCGATTTTCATTGGACAGTTACTTTAATGATCTCAGGCGGGTCAGCTTCAACAAACACAATGGATCATCAAACACACGCACTAATGCCCCCTTAAAGCTGTGTTCATGCAGTGTTGCATGCCGATATTGCAGCCAGTGAGGCAGCCAGTGGAAGCAGCTCCTAGGACATGATTACTGCACCCACCGCCACTCCTGGCTAGCATTACCACTAATTCCACCCAACACAAACACACAAACCAAACACACACACACACACCGTATACAAACACTTAGAAAAACACACACACACAACCCCCTTTCTCCATCACACCAGAAACCCACTAGTCTCTCCCTGCTCCTGGCCAGCCTGGTTCAGGCAGGCAGATGACGATATGGTTCCCTGACTAATAGGCCATCTCCTCAGCAGATTCCCTCCTGATGTAAATAAACAGTACGGACCATTACCTTGCCAAGGCCGCCAAGGAAAGCGGGCAGCTTCATTCTCTCCCTCCCTCTTACTCGCTCGCTCTCTTTCCTGCCACTGACTAGGGGAGGACGAATTCTAGCCTGGAATCTAAACAGAGTGATATTTAGTTTGGGATTCAGGCTGGAATTTCTCTCTTTCCAAATCTTCCTTCAAAATAAGAATTCTAGCCTGGAATCCAAACTGAATGTAGTGAAACAGAGCGATATTCAGTTTGTATTGCCGGCTAGAATTCCTCTCTTCTTCCCTTCATCCTTCTCTAGTCAGAGTGGAATTCTAGCTTGGAAACTAAACTGATCAATGGTGCGATATTCAGTTTGGATTCAAGGCTAGTGGAAAACTTTCAAGAGGGAGGAAGAAGCCATTTAGTTTTTGCATAATTGGACCTGAAATGAATCAGCCGCTCTGCATGGGTGACTCAGCAGCAGGACTTCTGTTATTAAACCAGGGGCCAAAGCTCTGTCAGAACACACACACACACACACACACACACAAAAGCATCACTAAATCACACCTCTATATTGATGGCGTGTTGCATTTCTAATCAGGCTTGTAGATAAAAACAGAGCTCTGCCCATGACTCTGGATGCTTCACAAATGGCACCCTATTCCCTATATAGTGCATTACTTTTGACCAGGTCCCATAGGGACGTGTAATAAAGACATGGATAGAGCGACAATGCAAATATGAATAATGACGTTTTACATACATATTATAATCAATGTCAGTACGCTCCTAATCTGCAACCCCAAACGCTTCCCTATTCCCTACATAGTGCACTACTTTTGACTCCGATGCCCCCATCTCTCTGTGATTCCTTGTTCTCCTGACAATGGCCATTTAAGGCGTCTGGCAGGGAGTCCTAGTAAATGACCATGCCTTGAGTTCTCTTCAACCCCACCTGACCAAGTCTGCATCCTAAATGGCACCCTATTCCCTATATAGTTCACTACTTTTGACCATAACCCTATGGGCCCTAGTCCAAAGTAGCACACTAAATAGGGATTAGGGTTCAATTTTGGATACATACATTGTCCTCACATCTCTATGGTAGGCAGTAACACAGCAGGTTCCCAGCAGGTAGAAAGTTTGTAAAGTTTCCCCCGACTACGCATAGGCCTGAGCTGCTGGACGCAGTGGGCTTTATGTTTTAAGAAAACCCTCAGTAGAGGAAGAAAGAGAGAGAACAAGAGAGAGGGGATAGAAGAAAGATAGAGAGAGTAAAGAGAGAATTCAACCAATGACGTTATTGGTTGATTGAGCCTGCTGTCTGATCAAAAAATAAATGAGTCATGTTTTGTAGCAATTATTGTGGCCTTTGTGTTTCGACGATCACGCTTTCAGCGAGTAGATATGGTTGTCCTTGTTCAATAGAGCCAGACTAGTCTCAACGATGTTCCTTTCTGCCAGGACATTGCAGGATATCTAATTTCTCCTGGCTTTGTAAAAACTACAGCCTGACGGGAGCCATACTTCCTTGTTCCCACCCTCGAAGGCAGGCTTTTCAAAATGGGTGAGGTACTGTACTAGTTTATAGGTTCACCGGATCTATGTTACCGTGCACTGTCTATCCAAGATTACTAAATAATGAGCTACAATGGCTGCTTCTGATTCCTCTTTCCAAGAAGAGCTGGATTATGAAAAATGTTTTGATATTCTTTAACATAGGAACATACAGTCCTATTTATTTGAGCCAGAATACACAAAATAATTGCGAGACCAGCAAGCAGCGACGGCAGCTTAGACCAGCTGGACCAGGACTCAGGAGGGTAAACGAGTAAGTTGTTTTGCTGTCGGTAGCTAGCTAGCAATATAAGGTCTCTTTTAACACGTGTTGTTCAGTACAGTGCAATTTGGTGATCTATTCGGCCAATATCCGAACTTTCCAGTACCACTACAAGTCAAGCTAGCCAAGTTTATTACACATATGATACGTTAATAACATATTAATGGACATACAGTACCAGTCAAAAGTTTTGACACACCTACTCATTCAAGGGTTTTTCTTTATTTTTACTATTTTCTACATAGTAGAATAATAGTGAAGCCATCAACACTATGAAATAACACATATGGAATCATGTAGTAACCAAAAAAGTGTTAAACAAATCAAAATATTCTTCAAAGTTTCTTCAAAGTAGCCACCCTTTGCCGTGATTCTTTTTTAAAAATGTTTTCATTTAGCAGACGCTCTTATCCAGAGCGACTTACAGTTAGTGACTGCATACATTTTTCATACTGGCCCCCTGTGGGAAACAAACCCACAACCCTGGCGCTGCAAGCACCATGCTCTACCAACTGAGCTACAGGAGGCCTACTGATGACAGCTTTGCACTCACTTGGCATTCATACAACCAGCTTCACGAGGTAGTCACCTGGAATGCATTTCAATCAACAGGTGTTCCTTGTTAAAGGTTCATTTCTGGAATTTCTTTCCTTCTTAATGCGTTTGAGCCAATCAGTTGTGTTGTGACAAGGTAGGGATGATATACAGAAGATAGCCCTATTTGGTATAAGACCAAGTCCATATTATGGCAAGAACAGCTCAAATAAGCAAAGAGAAAGACAGTCCATCATTATTGTAGGACATGAAGGTCAGTCAATCCGGAAAATTTCAAGAACTTAGAAAGGTTCTTCAAGTGCATTCGCAAAAACCATCAAGCGCTATGATGAAACTGTCTCTCATGAGGACCGCCACAGGAAAGGGAAACCCAGAGATACCTCTGCTGCAGAGGATAAGTTCATTAGAGTTAACTGCACCTCAGATTGCAGCCCAAATAAATGCTTCACAGAGTTCAACTAACAGACACATCTCAACATCAACTGTTCAGAGGAGACTGCGTGAATCAGGCCTTCATGGTCGAATTGCTGCAAAGAAACCACTACTAAAGGACACCAATAAGAAGAAGAGAGTTGCTTGGGCCAAGAAACGTGAGCAATGGACATTAGACTGGTGGAAATCTGTCCTTTGGTGTGATGAGTACAAATTTGAGATTTTTGGTTCCAACCGCCGTGTCTTTGTGAGACGGAGAGTAGGTGAACGGATGATCTCTGCATGTGTGGTTCCCACCGTAAAGCATGGAGGAGGAGGTGTGATGGTGCTTTGCTGGTGACACTGTCTGTGATTTATTTAGAATTCAAGGCACACTTAACCAGCAAGGCTACCACAGCATTCTGCAGCGACACGCCATCCCATCTGGTTTGCGCTTAGTGGGACTATCTTTGTTTTTCAACAGGACAACGACCCAAAACACACTTCCAGGCTGTGTAAGGGCTATTTGACCAAGAAGGAGAGTGACGGAGTGCTGCATCAGATGACCTGGCCTCCACAATAACCTGACCTCAACCCAATTGAGATGGTTTGGGATGAGTTGGACCGCAGAATGAAGGAAAAGCAGCCAACAAGTGCTCAGCATATGTGGGAACTCCTTCAAGACTGTTGGAAAAGCATTCCTCATGAAGCTGGTTGAGAGAATGCCAAGAGTGTGCAAAGCTGTCATCAAGGCAAAGGTTGGCTACTTTTTTGGTTACTACATGATTCCATATGTGTTATTTCATAGTTTTGATGTCTTCACTATTATTCTACAATGTAGAAAATAGTCAAAATAAAGAAAAACCCTCCAAACTTTTGACTAGTACTGTATATAGTGCAATAGAACAGCAGTGGAATTTCCCTTTAAGACTCTTACACCTCCCTCTCTCTCTCTCTCACTCACACACACACACCTCCCCCTCAATCTCCCATCCATCCGCAGAACAGTCAGACTGACAGACTGCTCTTACCATGCTCTTCAATAGGGTTTGACATGGAGCGTGGTAACAAGGGCTGCTACTTGAGAGACCTGTCCTACTGTAGCACCCCAAAGCTTCAATCTCACACACACACACAAACACGCTTCAATCTCCCTGACACGCCTGACTGCGTCTGTCAGCCACAGGTTAACGGCACAGCAAGGTGTGAATGCAAAATACTTGTCCTCTTGAAAAACAAGGCATAAAAAGTATGACAGTTATTTGTCGAAGGCAAAATTATGAAAGGTGCTTTGGAATTAGATTACATCTAAAAATACAGTGGCTTGCCAAAGAAACACAAGATCAAATAGTCTTTCTATTCGATGATAAAAGCAAACTCTTAAATGTTTGAATATTTTAATACCCATTTACGGTATGTTGTGCCTGGATGATGTGTGTTTCGCATTGCTCCACACGGAAATACTCTTAAAACAAATCTCTGTTTAAATTGGGAGAAAATCAGGACCCTCTTTTTACATTGCAGAATGAGGATTCATCCAAAATGGCACCCTATTCCCTATATAGTGCACTACTTTTGACCAGACCCTGATGGGCTCCCATAAAGATCTGGTCAAAAGTAGTGCACTACTGTATATAAGAAATAGGGTGCCATTTCACACGCACACTCATCATCTAGCATGAGAGGAGGACAGCAGAAGGCTGTGAATATTCAGCAAACACCAGTCAAAGAATCGTTTAAAGGCGGAATTAAAAATGGCAAGCCACCTGCTCAGATTCAGCATTTGTTGATTCAGTCCGAGGGTAGGCTGCCAGTGATTTGCTATATGACAGATATTCACCGCCTGACACCCACCCAGTCCTGCTTGCAGAGCGAACGGTCGGTGGCCACAGTTCAACAACACACTAGCCAGGAGCTCTGTGGGTTTCTTCAAATATGGCACACACACACAAACACACACACACACACACACACACACACACCAAGACTCAGGCCAGGCTCACAAACACACTGCACTACATAGGATACTGGTGAGGGGAGGATGGCTCATAATATGGAGTGAATGAAATGGTGTCAAACACAAGGAAACCATGTGTTTAATACTGTTCCATGTATTCTATTCCAGCCATTAGTATGAGTTCGTCCACTGATATAAAATGCCACCAGCCACCCCTGCTGCACTAACATCCTCATAATTTGAATGTCATCAGACTGATTGTGATAGCACAGCTTTCCCTGAGTAAAACATGCAGCAGTTATGACAACGACACCAGGAAGAAGAGCACGGAGTCCTAATGAATCAACAAGTCTTTGTGCATGAGGCTACATGAGGCTAATTCTCACAGCTTATTCAAGACAGACGAAAATGAAGAGGCAGATAATGTATTACCTGGAGTGCTACTATTAAGTACTAACAAACACAGATATACACACACACACACACACACCCCTCTCTACCCCGTTCTCCCTTTATCTTCCCTAGCCAGGAGGAGCAGCCGCATTGATTGATTCGATATTGAAAATAGTCTGTCAGCGCGTTTTGGAGAGGGTACTCATCTGATAATGAATGGATGCAACACCTCAGCGCCGCTAATTAGATTAAAGACACAGACAAAGCCCCTAGCTCCCTGCTCCTCTCTGCTCTCACAGTGCAAGGAAGTCCCATTGGGACAGCCAGCAACGCGCCAAGACAGCTCACTGTGCCTAGATCCATTGCTTCCCACTAACAAACACACTAAGGCACACTACATAGTGCACGACTTTTGAGTGCACTATACAGGGGATAGGATGCCAATTGGGACGCACCCTAAAAAGTCCCTGTTGGCCATAATGTATATACCACACCTCATACACTTAGCCTGAAGGCATAGGCCCGGTTTAATTTAATATAGCTCTACAGTAACTCCTTCCCTTCGCTTCTACACCTTTGGGGTTCAAAGATCTGAGAAGCTCTGGATAGGTCTGAGCCGGTGTGTCCCAAACCTTGAATCGTCCCATCCAGTGCCACTGATCTGATGTATTCTGAACTAGCACAGCTGATTCCAATTCCACAGGTTTGATTTGTTGACCAACTGAAGGTGTGCTTAGGAGAGGTTTGGGAAACGATAGTCTATAAGCAATATGGTGAAAAGTGGATCTATCCTGAACACACACACACATACACAACGGGGGGTAAGTGTTACCTGGTCGGCGACAGCGCGGGCCAGTTTGTCCATCCTGGAGCCTGCCTCTGCGATCTTCTTGGCGGCATTGATGACATCAGAGGAGTTCTTCAGGGGCCCTTTGCCTCTGGCGGGGAACACAGGGAAACAGGACTTAAGTTCTAGTATGTTTAAAGTTCAACATTTGTATTTATCAAACTGCAGACAGCAAACACTCTCTGAAATACTTGATATTAACAGATTAAAATACTCAAAAAAGCTCCATTTTATATTCACTAGACACTTTCCCACTAATACATAATGCATACGATAAAAACAGCATTAGTAATCTTCCTAAAACTGAAAAAATATAACAATGCCCCAAAAACACCCAAAACGTGGGCCGCAACTAGATACGTTCTTCTCAAATCATGGTGCTCTATCATTAGTAGCTGACAGCTGTCAACATAGGTCTTTCTCAAAGCTCATCAGTATTGGTGCCAGTCTGTTTCTGCTCTCATGCCAACTCCTTATGGAATTGTCTTGACAATAACAGCAATGGAGTTGGCAGGGCTACAACAGATCAGGTAAGATAGAACTTAGGTCTAGAATCAATCAGATCAAGCGTTAACCGGCGATAGCAGACACCCTCATAGCTGATGTTTTGGCGGTGTCGGAGGTGGAACTGCGTTTGAGCCGTCAAATTGGTGAGCAGCTGCTCTTGCAATCATTGTCACAAAGCCACACCCGCCCCACTCGCGTTAGAAGTTCAGAACGAGAAAGTGCAGGCTATATAGAAATAATTATGCTCAAATTACGCTCCGTGCAGCCAATGGAAATGTCCGCTTTAGGTATAATGCTGGGAGCCACTTGTGGATTTGACAGCTCTAAAGCAGTTCCACCTCCGACACCGTCAAAACAACCGCTATACGGATGTCGGCTAAAGCGGATCTGACTGAATAGAGCCCTTAGCCTACAGTTTAACCAAAGCATGGTATCACTACTCTACTGATATAGCCTGGCTCATGCAGTTTTCTAGTTGTAGGATGACATGCACCCCCACTGACTGAAAAAACAGATTTATAGCAGTAGTCACTTATATTGGCTGACATCCTGTTAATTGGGCATTTGTGAATCCATGCATGATGTGTCATTTGCTGCGTCTCAAATGGCACCCAATTCCATATATAGTGCACTACGTTTGAGCAGGGCCCATGGAGATCTGGTCATAAGTAGTCCACTATATAGGGAATAGGTGCCATTTGGTTATCAAAGTTGCATGGTGACATTATATTCGCCAATTCAACAAATGTCACCACAAGGGTCACTTGACTAAAGTCGGTGCAATCATCACCACCACACCACATCGATAATTGTTCATCATTATGAAACTGCATGGATGCATCCCAAATGGCATTCTATTCCCCATAGTGGTCTGGTCAAACGTAGTGCACTATATGGGCCATTTGGGAAGCACATATAGCATCGTCCCCTTGTTGTGCTCTGTATAGCTAGCATATTATGTCCACTGAATCATAGTGCCATGCCTTGGAATAGGTACATTGGGTTAAGCACAGGGCTAGCTATGACATGATATACAGATGGTGGGGGCTCGGAGAAAAGCTGTTGCCTTCCAAAGAACATCAACATCCACACTGTAAACACTACACAGGATCACAATCATCCTGGTTTGGCTACATTATATTCTATCTGATTCAATGGTAATAAAAGACTGTTGGATCTCTGTTCATCTAGCTGCTGCTGGTCTACACAGCCTAATCCCAGCCCATACCTGTTATCCTGACCAATAGCAGGACCTGGATTTCGATTTGTTCCAGCCTAGCCACTAAAGCACCTGATTCATCCAATCAAAGGCTTCTTTATTTGTTGATTTGTTGAATCAGGTGGGTTTGATTTGATTTGATATAGTGTTGGGCTGTGACAAAAAGGCCGGACAGCCTGTAGCGAAGTGAGTTGCCTGTGTGTGGTTGCAGATCCTACCCATACTATTATTTATTTATTATACTATATTATTTACTAGTCACACTCATATCTAGTACTACTTCAATTCAAATGAATGCACAAAGGACAGATTAGCATGGCTAGGAACTGCGAACAACAGAACATGGCAAACTCACACAACAAAGGAGATGTTTCCAATCTAAAGGGGGAAATTGGACAAGTCCAGTAACTTCGCTCAACCATTGAAGAGGAGTGGAACAACATTCCACAGGCAACAATCAACAGCCTGATCAACTCTATGCGAAGGAGATGTGTCGCGCTGCATGAGGAAAATGGTGGTCACACCAGATACTGACTGGTTTTCTGATCAACGCCCCTACCTTTTTTAAAAGGTATCTGTGACCAACAGATGCATATCTGTATTCTCAGTCATGTGAAGTCCATAGATTAGGGCCTAATGAATTAATTTCAATTGACTGATTTCCTTATATGAACTGTAACTCAGTAAAACCTTTGAAATTGTTGCATGTTGCGTTTACATTTTGGTACATATTACTACAGTCTGGTTTGGCAATTTATCAGTTCAACTGGAATCCCAAATTGCCCGTCTGAAACAAACTGCCATGAAGGTACTCTCGAGTAGCGCAGTGGTCTAAGGCACTACATTGCAGTGCTAGCTGTGCCACTAGAGATCCTAGTTCGAATCCAGGCTCTGTCGTAGCCGGCTGTGACCGGGAGACCCATGGGGCGGCGCACAATTGGTCCAGGGTAGGGGAGGGAATGGCCGGCAGGGATGTAGCTCAGTTGGTAGAGCATGGCGTTTGCAACGCCAGGGTTGTGGGTTCATTTCCCACGGGGGGCCAGTATTAAAAAATAATAATAACAAAAAAAAACATGTAATGTATGCACTCACTAACTGTAAGTCGCTCTGGATAAGACCGTCTGCTAAATGACTAAAATATAAATGTAAGGTCATGGGTGTGAGGCAACATCCCTCCCTGTAGACTATTTTTGAACAGACCATTACCAGACAAGCGCAGAAAATAATTTCATATCCCTCCCATGTACTTCACTCCGGTATCTGCTCCTCCCTCAGGCAGACACTATAGGGTCCCTACAAGCTGAACAGGTATAAGCACTCCTTCACTCCCATGTCCATCAAATACCTAAACAGCAATAAGTAAGGCTGAGCTGTGTTAGTACTCCACTGACAGAATAAGGGAATATGCAAAATATTATGTATGTGGCTATATGAGAAGTGTTTGATGATAAGGGTAACGTGCAATGTATGCATTATGTTGAGTGTGTAATGTACATTGTCTATTTTGTATACAGAAGTACTGTGTGTCTAAGACTATTTTCCCCTTCGGGGGAGCACACACTCCTGAGAGGGCCACTTTCATTAGGCAAATGTGGTGAAATGTTGCAGACATTAGAATTGTCATGAATAGAGCGGATGTTATTCGTTATTCTAAACTTCAGTTGTTTGTTACATGTTTCTTTTACTATATTTCTAATATCTAAATATTCCACAGAGATGTGCCCTGCTGAAGTGTGCTATGGGTTTTAGGGAATTTATCTACCATAGAAATATAATGACTAGAATGGGTATATAGAGCCTCTGTCCATGGCAATATTACTGGTAAACTCATGACATGGTATTGTTATGCATCATTTCCAAATGGCCACCGGTCCACCCCATAACAAACCTGTGACTTGAATGGGGACACCCGTTCTAGTAGTTCTATACTATTATTATTATTATTATTATTACATTGACATTCATAAGGAATACCATTCACTTCAACTAGGTTCTCATTAGCCACATTGTTACTGTACCTGGTGAAGTCTGTCATCTCCATCATGATCATGCACATCTGCTTGGCAAGGACGATGATGTCGTTGCCATTGTCGTCCCACTTGGCCACTTCGGCGTCAGCTTGCACTTCTCCTGCCGGAAGCTCTCCACCTGCTCGGCGATCTTCGCCTTCTCCTCCTGAGGAAGCTGGGCCATGATTGCCTGAGAGGGTTAGGAGAAGGAAGATGTAGGAGGAGGAAGAGGAGGGGGTAGAGGAAGGTGAGTAGGGGAGTCAAGAAGAGCAGATGAGGAGTGAAACATACAGGGAGTGAATAGGGAGACGTGGGAGAAATGGGGAAGAATAGATTGAGGAGGAAGAGAAGGAATAATCAAACAATTAAACACTGGCAGTGAAAAGGCTTACTATGATACAACAAATACCAAAGCTTAAGCATAAATTGATCTTAAAATATTTTACTTGACTAGCCTATATTCCTCAGTATAGTCAACGGGAATAGATATTGAGTTAAGAGTTTGACTTTGCCCTTCTGAAAGGCTTCCGAATAAAGTTATAAACTTGACAATTAATCAACCAGCGCTCCTAAAACCCCCTGACAACTTATACTCATGAAGACAAAAATCCATTCCTCGGCTCGTTTTGCCATGATAATACATTTTTCTCTCTCACCATAGCCATTCCAGGCAGGTCTGAGATGGCATAAATCTCTAGGCAAGGTCACCAGCGCAGTAGAGGCTCCGATATTATTTGGGAGATAAATGTCTAATTACTTTACTTCTTATACCAGTCAATGAATAATGTATTTGTTCAACATTCTGAGGTGAGTGCAGGGGAGCAAAGTAAGTCGAGCACTATTAGGTTTGTACTATTGATTCAAAACAGAGGAGGAAAGGAAAGATGAAGTATCCATTGCATGGTTGATATTGTTTTTAACCGCACCTTCCCTACACTGCAAAAAGAGAAATATAAAGATAATATATTGAGTGATAATTCACTTCAAATGTGTTTTTGTTCTTACCAAGATCATTTATCTAACGTCATTTTCTTACTTCTTACTTACTTACTTACTTATTTATATTTTAAACAAAAAAGGTAAGTTATCTTATTTCAAGATATTTTGATATTTTAACTTAATTGTCTTATTAAGGTAAAATATCTTGAAAAATATCTTGAAATAAGATAAATTACTTTTCTAGGTTAAAATAAGCAAAAATATCTGCGACTGACATTAGATAATTTAGCTTCGTAAGAAAAAAGAAAACATTTAAGTGAATTATCACTCAATATAAGATATTTAGGTTTGCTTAGATTTCACTTTTTGTAGTGTAAACTCTATGCTTAATGATTTCCTACTCTGTCCTTGTTTCCTCGATTCCTCGCCTCCCTCTCAAAGCTCATTGTAGGAGATGTGAGGAAGGGACTTTGGAAGCAAGGTTTTGATGACTAGTTTCCAGGCACAGTCTATAAACTCTCCCTATAACACGTAGACTGTCTTTATAAGCATGACTTGTCTCGCTAAGAAATAACTTCCCCACTCTGCCTCCTCCGTCTGTCTACGTCCCTCCCCCATTTCTTTCACAGCAAAGCTGGTGTGTGGGGGTGACCGGCAGGATGAGCTCAGTGTGAACGTGTATCACCTTTCACCCGTCCCTCCATGGAGGTGTGAGGAAGAGAATAACAACCACAAATGACTCGTCTTCCTCTCATAAAGTACCTCAGAACGGAAGGAGAGAGAGCATGAGAGAGAAGCAGAGAGAGGCGCAAAGCTGTTTTAGGCCATCAGACATTGCTATCTCATCACACAGCACCAGATGTCACCCTACTGATCACTCCCTCTCTACAGTCTCAGAGCCAGATATTATACTTTTGGCAGTGCTGCCCAAGTGGAACCATTTCACCACCGGAACCTTGCTGGTTTCAGTTTCAGAGCGAGCTGGACCAGGGCGCTTTCTCAATTGGTATTTTCTTGATTTCTCACAAGGTTCTTAAACCCACATTGGTGGAGAAGATCCAAGAACCTTCCCCTCGGACCCTCTCCTCCAATGGGATTTGAGAAGGAGGCAAGGAGAGAGGACACGGGGCAAGGAGAGAGGAATTGGGCAAGTGACCATGTTTACATGCCTCAGGCTGGTGTTTGAGTAGTGGTTTAAAGCAGTGGTTCTCAAACCTCTCCTCAGGGACCCCCAGGCATTCCATGTATTTGATTTATTCCAGAGCAAGCACACCTGATTCAACTTGTCAACTAATTAGATGAATTAGTTAAAACAAAATTGTGAAACGTCTGGGGTCCCCAAGAAGAGGTTTGAGAACCACTGTTTTAAAGCACAGATGTTCCATTATATTGACCAGATACTCCATTGGCCGCTCTAACAATTAAAATAAATGTCTTTAAAAATGGAAGGCAGTCGGGAGGAGGCAAGATCAGGTGGGACCGTTCTAGTCAATGAGAGGACAGATACATCTCTGAACATCTCTGTGTCCTACTTCTATCAGCACACTCGTAAGAACCTAAGCATTACAGCATGTATATTTGATCAAATTAACTCATGAAGCAAATAAGCCATTACATTTTTGTTGACCAAATTCGACAGTCTCATTTACCTCCATACAAAACCTCCTGGCTTGGTGAGCGAAAAAACGCCACCTGCTGGAGAAGACAGATTATGGGCAGAGTTAACCCTCTCGCTTCGCCTCTGCCTCTCTGTTTAAAGCAATGCAAACACACAAACAAACCTAACCCCTACAGCGTTGAGTGTAGCTACACACACACTAATCAGTGTGCCACCAATCCTATTCATAAACAACAACATGGGTGGGTGAGAACGGCGGTAGGTAACACTTAAACACACGGCAGTGTTAGCCTGTAATTAAACCCAACAGGAACCAACATTACAAGTGAAGAGGGAAAATCCTCAAGGGAAGCTTTCTCCTGTAGCACTCTTCATAGACAATGAATTCAGACACGCTCTGTTAAATATCGTATTTAATGTGAGACTGAGCAGCCAACAAGAGGGCAGGTGGGAGGAAGTCCTGTATTAAACTCCAAGTGGAATCAATCGCGACAGGTTAGTGCATACACCGAGAAAGAGATGGCCCCATCCCGACCGTGAGCAACACCATGGCAATTAACTGGATAATTGCACCCCCCCCCTTCCCCCAGACGGGTGGCGACGGTGAGGGGGGGCTCGCCTCAGCACCACACCGCCACGGACCCCCACAGTCAGGGGTCAGACATTAGCATTCCCTCCACGCCACATCTATTATTCACTGATCACTAATTATACGGGGTGCCAGCGGAGCCGAGGCAGCTGGACGCTGCCATGATAGTGAGGAGCATGGGGTCTATTCATTAATGGACTCCGTAGCAAAATGTTTTGCAACAGAAAACAAAAAACAAGCGTTTCTTATTGGACAAGTTCAGGTAGTCCTTCCCTGTAGCAAATAGTCTGGATAAAATGTCATTAGCTGCACACTATCTAGTGGTAAGAATAAAGCCTGGGTTAGGTGTGTGAATTCCTCACGTCCTCTCTCCGGTGTTGCTCATTAATTCAATAAAATACTTGACATACTTTTTTGAAAACCTAGATCTATTCTTAATTGTTATAATCCAATATATACCCACTATATTTATCCAGTATGTTTTATATATTACAGTATATGCATGTACTGTGTGAATCAGTAGAATGTATGTACTGACCAAGACATTCTGAAACTTGAATTGTTGACCAGATCGAACCATGTATTTTAAAAATACCATGTTAGCTCTCTGTTAAACATCATGTTTATGCCACATTTGGCTAAGTAGTTTTTATATATATGTAGTGACGACCGAGGAACCTTCCCATGTCGACCAATCTAATGTATGGGCAGTTTTGGGCCCACCAATTGTGCGTGAATTGGAAGCCTCTAAGACATGTATCTGGACATTTACTTTCAAGGTGTTTGTTGAAGCGCAAACCCTTACACCGTACTCCTGAGTGGCGCAGTGGTCTAAGGCACTGCATCGCAGTGCTAACTGTGCAATCCAGGCTCTGTCGCAGCCGGCCGCGACCGGGAGACTCATGGGCGGCGCACAATTGGCCCAGCGTCGTCCAGGGTAGGGGAGGGAATGGCCGGCAGGGATGTAGCTCAGTTGATAGAGCATGGTGTTTGCAACGCCAGGGTTGTGGGTTCGATTCCCACGGGGGGCCAGTATAAAAAAAATATATATATATATATATATATATATGTATTCTCTAACTGTAAGTCGCTCTGGATAATAGCGTCTGCTAAATGACTAAAAAATGTAAAAAAAAAAAATATATATATAGTATTGGATTTGGATAACCTGTGAAAGATTCATTGAGTTGTCTCATCACTCCTCTATAAATCTGAATTCAATACTTCATCTTCATTTTGGAGTTAGAAATACATTTACATAAATGTTTGGGTAGATTTCAACACTACCACTCTCCCACTCCACTTTCACTACCACATAACCATACCTTTCAATGCATCTTCTTGTAGCTCTAAAATATTGCCCCTCATTATGAATTTTACTGATCATTCAACATTTACGCACACACACTAATAGCCATAATCAAGTAGCCTACATCAGCTTTTACATTGTTCTACATCTATCTGCTTCTACAATTGAACATCCAAACATTTTTGGTCATTACTGTATCTAGTTCTACATACAGCTAGCTATTCTACTTGTAGATGGAATCTACATGAACTGTGGCTAGTGGCTACAGTATGCAAAAAATTACATAACATCTAGGACTCAATTCGATCCAGTATTGCGGAAATTTAAAGGCAATGTTCCCGCATTAGCGGACACTGCATTCACGGTAAATGCTGCATATGTCGGCTCAATCGGAAATTACCTTTAAATATCTAGCGCACAATCTGTAATGCTTCAGTGACACCAATTGAGTAGAGCCCCTACAGCTTCCACAAAGAGCTTACATATTGCTGTGACAAATCTGACCTTTTCCAATTATCATTGAGAAATTCAGCATTATTGTAATTACTTCCCAAATTTAAGGTTGCTACTATCTGTATCATTAAATCTACTGTGCCAACACTAAATATAGGCTTGGCCATGAACACTGAGAGACAAGGGTGAAGATCAGAACTTAAATGTTAATCAATTAACTAAACATATGTGGCTTACATATGGCAAACACAAAGCAGAGGTAAACAAATAAGGCTACCATATTGGCTGACTGGACAGTAGTTTCCTGCCGGCTTTTGAGCTCCCACACCTTATTGAGTATGTTCAAATGGAGAGCTACACTGCTAATAAATCAATCAGGAACATCACTTGCAACTTGGTCACAGCAGCAAGGCCTTATGGGGTGTGGAGTCTTTTTGGTGGCAGACATTTTGAGCTATCCCCTTTAGCGGGAGGCAGGCAGTTGAAAGAAGTTTGCCCCCACCAAGGTCACCTTTCTCCAGTGACACTATGAGCAGACCTCCTGGTCTAGCTGGAAACTGAAAGGCCACATACTCATACTGACACAGGAAGTGTCAGACAATCAGTAAAACCCTAATGAAAACAAGAACTAAAATGAAATAAAAAGGATATTGGTCAGCTAGCAACTGCAAACACAAAAAAGACACAAAAAAGCAGAGGTAGAAAAAATACCTGTCTATTTTGGCAAAATGGCCAGCTCTGACTGTATGGCTGTCACACATCTGTATCGAGTCTAATTGGAGAGCCACAACCCCAAACAGCAAAGCCTTATGGGAATGTGAGTTTTTGTGTAGTATTTAGGAGGACATTCCCCTGATTGTGCCACAATACACACAACAAACCAACTTTAATATGTGGTTTGTGATGATGTCTACTTACATAGGTAAACTATTTCTTAACTGTGTCACCTCTTATGTCTATCAATTCAGTGTTTACCGCTACTGTAAAAAGTGTATATACAACTTTACAGGTCTGGTTCCAATTCCTGCTGAATTAAAGGGAATCTACCTCAACTGTCAATGAAATAAAGATGGTGGCTCAAAAGGATAGTTTAGTGCTCAAACTCTCGCAATGGTGCTTTACAAAGAAACAGAGGGGCCAATTGGGATGTCATAACGGGGGGCGGAGGGGGAAGGCACTAGGTGAGGGTACTTTTTACTTCTCCCGCTCTCCAGAATTCACTTATCCCAAAATCCCTTCCTCTGCTTACTGATAACAACAAGAGCGGGCCTTGGGAGCTTAGCGCAGTGGCAAATCCCATCCTATATAGTGCGTGCCAATACACTCGGCGGCTCGACGGGGATTAGGCACGACGCTTTCCGGGTTTCTTCACAGGCAGGGGCATCGCGAAATGACTTTAATTTGTTTCATTTGAAATAAACTGCCCAGACACTAGCGAGTTCAATTTTATGGCTGACCTATCAACAGTGTTATCCAATCACTGTGTTAGAAGACAGCTGGAGAGGGGGGCTTTGTGTGTGTGTGTGTGTGTGTGTGCGTGTGTCTCTCTGTGTGTGTGTGAGTGTGTGTGTGTCTCTGTCTCTGTGTGTGTGAGAGAGTGTGTGTGTCTCTCTGTCTCTGTGTGTGTGAGAGTGTGTGTGTCTCTCGGTCTCTGTGTGTGTGAGAGTGTGTGTGTCTCTGTCTCTGTGTGTGTGAGAGTGTGTGTGTCTCTCGGTCTCTGTGTGTGAGAGAGTGTGTGTGTCTCTCTGTCCCTGTGTGTGTGTGTCTCTCTGTCTGTGTGTGTGTGTGTGAGTGGAGGACAAAAAGGCGGAGAGAGGCCATCTCCTGTGTGTTTCCTCCCTCCTCTCATTATGCATGTTTGATTCTAATAACTTAGCTCTATGCATAAGTATAATAGAAGTGACAAGCGGAGCGCTGCACCAGGAAAAGCCGCTCGAGGAACAAAGGCTCTCGGGGCCGCCCCGGATTACTGAGAGAGAGAGAGAGCGTGGGGGGGGACAGAGAGCGAGAGAGAGAGAAAAAAGGAAGAGAGAGAGGGAGAGAAAGCAAGAAAAATAAAGCCTTGTTCACACTGGAGACACCACACAATGGTGGTGTAATCATTTTTGTGCCGTCAAACTGATCAAAAATATCCTTTGCATCACACCCGTAGTGTCAGTCAGAATGTGTTCCACATCAGTGTGAACAAGAGACAGAGCGAGAGACAGAGAGAGGGAGAGAGAGTGAGAGGCTAACCTAGTGTCTGTGTGGTGTGGGTGTGTTTGACGCAATGAGAGACCCACTGGGCACAGACATCAGTTAAACATCTAGTTTTGATTTACATTTGGTTGAGTTGTCAACTAACGTGAATTCAACGTGAAATCAAGAAAATATTTCACCCTGTCATTGGATTTAGGTTAAAAGTTGGGTGAATTCCATTACGTTGATAACTTTTTGCAAATCCAATGAGTTTTCCACATTGATTCAACGTCATCACATAGATTTTTTGGGTTGAAATGATGTGGAAACACCGTTGATTGAACCAGTTTTAGCCCAGTGGGGAGTAGCTAACCTTGTGTCAGCGCGGTGTGTGCTGCATGATACCCTACACATGCCCAGAGTGAAAGGAACAGTGGGTGTCACACTGAGAAGACACAGAAGATGGCTGATCACCGTTCCTCTTGTCTCTTCTAATAACAACACACGCTGTGGTGTGCCAATATGCACTTCACATGACCGCGAGAAAGGAAACAGGGTTTACCGTGACCTGACAGGTTAGTGGGCAGGACACCTGTGGCTAGGCTAACCGCATATTTTATGTATGTGTGTCTATGTGAAAATGTGAGTGTACATGTGTGTGTGTTTGTGTGTGCGTGTACAGTATACAGTAAGTATGTATCGCCTATGAGCAAATGTACTGTAAGTGTGTATGTGTGTGTGTGCATGCGTGAGTGTGTGTGTGTGTGAGTGTGATAGCAAGCATGTCTATATATCATGTGCTTGTCTACAATTCTAAATGAATAGCACCCATTTATGTCAAGTGGCATCCATTTCAATGGAGTCATCAACATGTGACTCAGGAGCATGCACCTCAAACTAACTAGCAGCAGGAGGTATAGCCCACTCACAGAGTTGCATAGAACATAAAGACACTTGTTCAACTCTGTGTTATGCGCTTGAGCTCAGATGGCCCTCGCTGCAGGGGATCGTGGGTGTGTGTGTGGGTGTGTATGTATGTGTGCGCGTGTGTGTGTGTGTGTGTCTGCATGCATGCATGTGCGTGTGTGAGTGTGTGAGCCGCGGGACACCGTGGGACGACTCAGTGGGATTCGATGAGACCAAACTGTCACCCAACTGTCCCCACTTCTCACCCTGACGAAACAGGTGCCAGACCCCCTGCCGGACCCCCTACCAGTCTCCCAGAACAACGGCTGTCTGTGCTCCCAAAAGTACATTACTGCGCCCGCCTTATGGCCAAAGTTAGTTGTTCTAATCATGGAGTTTGACACAACCGTTCTCTCTGTCTGTTTTCCCCTACTTTCAACTTTTTGACAGCTTTGTTTGGAGAGAGAGATGTGGTGGTGGTGTGTGTTTATGAGGCCTGTTGGTGCAAACAGGCTTTGGGTTCATTTCAATGTTTCCCCTCTCCATTCCATTTCCCATTCATAACGTCATCTCTCGCTCCCCCTCCCTCCCTCCCTCCCTCTGACTCTGAAGAGGGCTTCCTAGCAAGCAGTAGGCCTCTCAGGATGAGGGGAGGCATGCGGCCAAACCTTTTCCTGCCACCTGGTTTTCCACAATCCATTCACCATGCTCCAACCCCAACCACTCTCCCTGCTGTAGGGGTGGCAAGCACTGATACCCTTTAATGTACTTTAAGCAGGGCCCCGGTGTACAAATAATAAATAGAACAAAAACGCTAATGTGCGCAAAGCCCAAAGCCCCGGTGATCGCTGGCGCCATCCAGGTGGCGCCATCCAGGCTTGGCACGGTCCGTGTGTGCGTTCCCGGTAATATCGGAGGGGGGATTCGGTAATTGCCACGGCTTCATTTGCGCTCGCAATTTTACACCTGTCTCTCCTCCCGAGTGGGATCGTGCTTTAGTAATTTCAAAACCACCAAATTAGGCTATTATCATTTCAATGTGCTTTTCGTTTACCGTATGATGGAATCCTGTGAAATTGAAATCATACAACAGTGGCGTTATCCAGAGAGGAAACCACTGGGAATGTACAATATGTTGAACATGAGAGAAACTGAAGCGGTGCAACAACAGAGCTTTAGGTAATGAAATTGAAGGCCGACTTGCAATATGACACACTACAACAATACCCTTTTCACATTACTGAGCATGAGCTAAACTGAGCCAAGCCTAGCTTCACTGGGCTGACCTGGTTACGAATCCACCAGAGTTGCTGGAACTGTGCTGGGTAGGACAATGTGAAAGGAAAATATACCTCAGCCAGGACAGTACAGTCTGAGTCCATAAGATAGTGTGCACAAGTGATTGAGGGACTGGGTTGACCTTTACATTATGACCATTGGGACACCCCACTGACTGGAGCAGAGGACTTCGTGATAAATAGGGGTATCCTTGGGCACATCTGAAATGGCACACTATTCCCTTCGCAGTGCACCTCTTGACTCAAAAGTATTGCACTACATAGGGTCCCATTTCCGACTCAACCCGTGTCATGTTTAAATCATCTATGCAGCGCGCTATGGAATGTTCTAGAGCAGGTTCTAGAGTGGGGTTCTAGTGTATGGTTCTAGTGGGGTTATAGAGTTCCACTCACCCTGGCGCTCTGTCCGGCGATGAGCTGGTCGTCCTCCGTCTGGACGCTGGTCCTGCTGCGGGCGTCATAGTCCTCCTGCTCAAAGTCTGAGTCATCCTCCAGCTCCTCAGGTGTCTACAGAGAAAGGTGGGGAGGGGATGGAGAGGGAAGAGCAAGAGAGAGAGAGAGAGGGGGATGTGGGTAGAAAGAGATAGGGGATAGAGAGGGGGGAGACAAAGGAGGGAGGAGAGAGAAAGAGGGAAAAAGTATTAGGGAGAGAAGGGGAAGGTGTGTGGGAGATGAGAAGAGAAATGGAAGAGTAGATGTATGAGAGAGAGAGAGAGAGAGAGAGAGAGAGAGAGAGAGAGAGAGAGAGAGAGAGAGAGAGAGAGAGAAAAAAAAACATGACGACTGTTAGATCAACAGCTGCAGTGTCACACAACACAGTGATCTAATACATCAGTCCTCAGACACATCTCTATCTCCACTCTTCACTACTGTACGTCTCACTCGCACACTTCTTCTTCTTCTTCTTCTTCTTCTTCTTCTTCTTCTTCTTCTTCTTCTTCTTCTTCTTCTTCTTCTTCTTCTTCTTCTGCGTCCTGGGTTGAGTCTGTTCTTAGTCAGAGTCTGAGGGCAGATAGGCCTTCCCGTCACGTGAGGGGCGGCTGGCGGGAGATGTCACACGATTAACAGTCAGATCTCCTTGTGTTGAATTATTCAGCCCACTTTTTCTTTATACGCTTGCTCTGATTTCAAGTCCCTTGCATCATTGTTTTTAAGAAGTCTCGGTGGTGGTTTACACCACGCACCATAAGAGCACTATAAAAGCTCCCTGAAATAGTGGGATCAAACAGCACAAAGGGAAAAGGGCAGGGAGGGTAAATGGCCTCAAGAGATTCCGTGATTCTGTTTTTTCTTCTTCAATCTTCAACTTGTCTAACTGCTATCTCACAACGAGACAGGGTGGGGATGAGACAGACGTTCTAGACAGGCAGGACTCAGGGACGAATCAGTGAATGTGTTCGACCAATTAGGAGCAGGGAGCTGGGGCTTCTGGGCCAATCGGGAGGCAGTTAGCTGAGGAGAAGGGCGGGATGAGTGGCTCGGTCGCCCACCTGTCTGTCTGTTTGTCAACAATGTGTCTATCACCATGGCAACACTGTGAACATCGTCTATACCGTCCTTATCTCTAGACATAACAATCTCATCTACAAGCTGAAGAGGCCACTAGTCCAAACCCTGAAATTGATGACTTTTATCAAAAGCTGGTTTTAATGAAAACAGCTTCGGAGGTGCTTCTCTCAAAGACAAACCGATTTCTCTCAAATCCACCACACGAACAGGAAGACGTTACAATTATGCGTGTCTACACGATACAAAGGCGGGCATGATATCCGACTCTATATCTGACATTATCAATATCTCGCACATCTATTCTTTGTGTGGTACATAGAGGAAGATGAGGAGAAGACTGTAATGGAATGCCAACACTATTGTTTACGTAAGACAGTGGGTGCGTCCCAAATGAATGGGAGATGGCGCTGGAATGTATAGCGACTGTTTTACGGGCTCCTGACCAATTCGGCTATTTTGTGTTTTTTTTTGCGCTGATCTGAATAATGTTTTCGCCATCGTTTCCTATGACCGATCATTACTCATTGTGTATCTATTATTACTTTTATTATTACGTGTTTTACTTTTCTAGTATTTCTCTATTTGCTTTATCTCTGCATTGTTGGGAAGAGCCCATAAGTAAGCATTTAACTGTTAGTCCACACCTGTTGTTTACGAAGCATGTGATGAATACAATTTTTATTTTATTTGATGGCAGCCTATTCCCTATATAGTGTACGACTTTTGACCAGATCACTATGAGCCCTGATCAAAAGTAGTGCACTATAAAGGGAATAGGGTGCAATTTAGGACACATCCTGGATGAGGTTTGACTGCTTGTATCTCCTGCAGGTTAATTATTTCCCCTTTGTTCCCAGAAGAATGGATATGTGCTCCCTTTGTATGTTGAAATGAATGTGAACATAGAAGCCTTGTTTTAGTTGAATTTGCGTCGCATTTTCTGAAGTGGACATATAGCAGATGTCTGCGGACGTGTGTACCTGTGTCGGTGTGTGTGTGAGTGTGTGTTTGTGTGTGTGTGTGGAATGCAATTTTATTAACCCTCTACACACAAACCCAACCATACTCAACTTCTAAACTGAACACCATGGAGAATTGCCCCCATAATCCATTGCTGTTGTAGGCTACAACTAGGCCCTGCCAGCCGATTCTAAAGAAATCCATGTACACCAGCTTACATGGGAGCAAAAAAAACACACACTCCACAAAAACATCCTTCAGACGTTTCATATGAAAGGCTACACATTGTATTACGGATGTTAGGCTACACAAAGACGAGAAATCATAGATAGTCCTCTAAGCCTCCAAGAGTAATTGAACTTGGAAATAGATTATGAGGTTGGTGGGTCGGTCTCGGCCAGTTCAAAGCCCCTGTTTTACATTATTTACCAACATCAAATTATTTCCCCGTAATTAGATTTGTCTCGCAACTGCACTGGGAAACTTTCCAGCAGTCCAAAGTTGAATAAATTAATTTGCATGGTGGTGTTGGGAGAAAAGGGGTGCGAGTAGAGAGAAAACGCTAGACGACCACCATCTAGTAGGCCTACCATAGTGGATACAGTGTGATGTGGCTGAGTCTATAGCAATTACTATGTAATAGGATTTGTTGTAACATCAATACAAAGTCCAGTCCATGGAACTAGCCTTACAGTATTATGTTATAAGTAAACACGTCTTGTCAGAGCCAGAACAGCCTATTTCCAGTTTCTGTAGCACCCCCATGGATAGGACGCTAGTCTATCTCAGGGCCTTACCCCCCAATCTATCTCCTTAATACTGAGTGCCAAGCAGAGGGGCATCGGGTACCATTTTTAGAGTCTTTGGTATGACTTGATCAGGGATTGAACCCCCAACCTTCCAATCTCTGGGTGGATACTCTAACCACAAGGCCACTGAGTTGGTCTATTCCAGCCAGCCCTACAGTGTTATGTCATGTTACACTGCCCCATAAGGGTTCTTATAAAGTGCAAAGTTCTTCGTCATTTAATTTCCATGTAAATTAATTTCTTATTCATTAACATCAAATCAGGGAGATTGTTTGCGTTTCATCTTGGGAAAATGGACGTTCCATGTGACCTCACGCAGGGCACATTCTTGGAATTGGATAACAATGAGAAAGAAAATTAGAAAATTGACATTTCAGTTGTTATAGGGGAGAATCCTAATTTACACTTGGTCATGCATTGATGTCAATGGGAGAATAAGTGTGTGTTCCAAATGGCACCCATGGTCCAATATAGTGCACTACTTTCTATGGGCCCTGCTCAAAAGTAGTGCACTATAATGGCAATAGACGGTGTAATTTGGTACGGATTCTGTTCCCAGCATGCTTTGAGAAGCGTGAGAGGAGGAAATGAGGAAGTGGATGTACCCTTATCATGAGAACGGCTTTCCGGATGTCACGCACGCCGTCGTAGACCAGGCGGGACGCGTCGATGAACTCGTTCTCCTCGAAGGGCTGTGGGGGGTTTGTGCTCAGCGCCTCGATGGCCACCTCCACTTGTTCAGCGAAACGGGGCATGACTGGAAAAAGTTAGGGAGAGAGAGAGTGGGAGGGAAAGGGAGAGAAAAAGAGATAACAATAAGAACTTACTTGACTCAGGTGCATTCACTTAATTTATTGTAATATTTTAGGCAACATGTCCTACTAGAATGTTTCAGCGTGTGCCTTAGTGTGTGTGTGAGAGAAACATACAGAGAGAGAGCGGGGGACAGAGAGAGCGAGAGAGAAAGGGAGATAAGGAGGAACAAAGGTGAAAAACATCTGACAAAATATCCCTCAAAAGTTTATCTTTCCCCAAGGGGCACATCGGTTTTAGAGAGAGGCGGAATACCACAAGAGACGTGTGTGTGTGTGTCTATGTAAGAGAATGTGTGTGTGTTCTATTCTCAAACCAAGGACACACACTCTGCGTGTCAAACACATCTTCTGAAGCGGGGGTCCCAGCCTCTGTCAATCTAGCCTCTCGAGAAAAAAGATGAGATGTCACCAGAAATCTGGCACCACAGGGATGGGGCGCCCCAGCGCCCTTCGCACGCCAATTAGTCGCTTCACCTTGGCTATACTACCGGGAGAGCGGCTGTCTGTCACCTATCACTGCGTGAGTTCTAGGATGCTAATGTAATAGCTTTGGTTGGCAGCCATTAATCTATTGGTGTGTCAGTGCTAGCATGCTAACGCCGCTAGCTCTGGTTGACAGCCACTCAAGTTAACAGGCTGGTGATGAGGGACTGAAAATTCATTGCCAAAACAAAAGGCTACAAAACAAAAGTCTCGAACTCCGACAAAAACAATGGCTGGCATTTAGCTGGAATATTAGTTTGGCAAGCGTTGCCAACGGAGCATCTGTATGTTCTTTGTGCGTTCACAGAAGGGGTGTTGAATTTGAATAAACGGCAGGGCAATCGTGCCAAATATATTCATGTTGAGTGGGACAGCTACATAATCATCTTCAGATTTAAAGGTCCAATGCAGCCATTTTTATCTCAATATCAAATAATTTCTGGGTAACAATTCAGTACCTTACTGTGATTGTTTTCAATTAAAATGGTCAAAAAGAAACTAAAATAGTTTCTTAGCAAAGAGCAATTTCTCAAGCAATAATTTTGCTAGGACTGTCTGGAAGTGGTCTGAAAACTGAAAACTAGCTGTTATTGGTATAAAGGTTTGGAACTCTCTTTCCTATTGGTCTATTAACTAATTTACCACCTGGTGATGTCACCAGGCAGGCCAAAACTCCATTGCACCAAAACAGGCTTTTCAAACAGCTCTTACACTAAAAGAACATTATCATCATTTTCAGAATTTCACAGTATTTTTCCAATCTCATAGTGTGGAAATATATATTAAACATGTTTTGACTGCACTGGGCCTTTAATAATTGTTTTAATACTATGGTTCTGCTTGAGCAATAACATCTAAATCAATCGGTTACGGTTAAACTACCTGACTGAGAAAACAAACTGAGAGAACAAAACAATATTTAGGTGGATTGACACAACCTTGTTTGACCCGATCTTGTGTTATTGAATTGAGCCATGATTAGAGCCGGCCCGTTCCCTTTTCACTGTCAAGTGGACACTAGGGACACACACACACGCACGCAGACACACACACGACTTATGTCGTGCCACCTTCACAATTTCAGATTCAGCAGCAAGCGCCTCAGTCTACAGCTTGTACTCATTATCTGTCTACACTGAGCCGTCGTCCCATTTCAGAGGAGAAAAGGGGGTCAGTGCGACAAGACGAGAGGCACTCGCAAAAACCTTCTGATGCATAAAGAAAAGAAAATAAACTGACATAATATTCTCTGAGCGGCTGTTGAAATATATATAAAATATTCAGAGAGGCATGATAAAACAAATACAATAAGAGGGATGGATTTGGAGAGGGGGTTGAATTTGGGCACCGGATCACTGGTGAAAAAGAAGAAGCACATCTAATGAGAATGCTGGAAGGGAGGGGAAAAATATTAATGGAGGAGGGAAAACAACAAAAAAGATTTAATGTGTCAGCTCAGCTGGTGGATATGCCCCTGAAACCCCCGACAAACACACTGTGTGATATTATTGTCATTCTCCTCAGAGTTCTCTCTCTCTCTTCTCTTTTCACCATGAAGTGACGAAAATCAATTAGAAGCTTAAGCCAGAAAGGTAAATCAGAATATTAAACATTATGTATTAAAAAACACTGGTGCTGGTTATTACACACCAAACATAAAAGGTGATACAAAAACTGTTTTCCTTTTTATTCTATCTTCAAATTATATATATATTTTAATTCAGTTTAATCCACTTACTGGATAAGCGTAAAATAAGCTATTGGGAATTTTATGCAGGGCTAGGGTTTTTAAATAGAAATATTTCAATGTTCTCCGAGACGCTTAATGAGGAAAGTTGCTGATGGTAAAGGAGCAATTTCACTCATTCCGGTAGAGAAATTAGAAAGGGAATTAAACGTGACTGCGTTGTAATGGATTTTTTTTTCTCCCCTTCCTAAGCCCAACTATAAATCAAGAGAGAAGTCATGAAAGTACAATGAATGAAGTGAATGCTTAAATATTCGGTAAAGTGCTTAGTGGAATCAAAGTGGCAGAACGCACCACGCAGCCAACAAAGACGTCCCCGAGGCCTAAGATCACACGAGGACAGCTCTGCTCACGTTGTGACAAAATAGATTCCTCATAGGAAAACAAAAACACTTCCGATTTCCAACTTCCGCACAAACAAACCAAACGGCCGTAAATCGCAGAGCGTACCATTAACCTTCAAACCGGAGCCGTCACTGTGATTTGTGTTTTCGCCTCTTGGAAGGGAGGGAGGGAACGGAGGGAGGAAATGGAGCAAGGGAGGGAGTGCATTGCCAAGTCTGACCGGAAGTATCTCCAGCCTCCACCCCCATTCTCCGCATCACAAACACGCACGCATGCAAGTACACACACACGCGCACACACACACACACACACACTTATTTTTGATTTAGCTGCTGCTGAGACTTCTGCCTACGAGTCTCTCTCTCTGGGCGGTCTAGTTTGCCCCAACCTCAGCTATACTGTCTCACCTCGCTGTACATCCTATACTGCTGATTCCTACTCCAATACACTAGTCAGCTTTTATTCTATACCACCCACCCACTGTTGCTGAAGAAGCTTCTCTCTCCCTTCCTCTCTCTCTTTTCTTTCTCCCCCTCCACTTTCCTTTCCTCTTCTCTTCTCTCCTCTCTTTTTTTCTCTTTCCCTCCCTCTCTCACCCTTTCTCTCATCTCCTCTCCCCACCTCTCCTCTGGCTAGCCATCTGTGTCTCATTTATACTAAAACCCCACTTTCCATCATCATAACAACTGATGAAACTGAGAGAGTGACTCATTTCAAACCACTGTGTCTGTGTAGTGTGGGAAACACCTGGGTAGGGTGATGCAACTTGGTGGCCATTTTGGATCTTGTGTACTGTGAATTGGCACTCACAGCTGATAGGATTCTTGACTTAGCTATCACACTCTCCACTCCTCTCCTCAGTAATGTCATTCTATCAGTTGCTTTTGGTTGGAAAAAATAGTGAATGTCACCTGTGCTAGAGCTGACATAGGCCTATCTGCCATTCAATACATTATGACATGACTTTTAGTGCATGTGTGTGTGTGCGTGTGTAATTACTCTCCCATATTCTAGACATGCATGACCAAACCTTGAGAAAATCCAATTTCCAGCGACATGCATAATGACTAGGGTTGCAAACTTTCAATAAATTCCCTGGTTCTCCCCGAAATCCCGGTTGGAGGATTCCCAGAATCAGGAGGGAAATAGCAGGAAATCTGGAATCATCCAACCAAGATTTATGGAAAACCAGGGAATTTATTACATTTTAGTAATTTAGCAGACACTCTCATCCAGAGCAATTAGGGTTAACATCAACAGACTTTTCACAAAGTTGGCTCAGGGATTCTAACCAGTGACCTTTCGGTTATTGGCCCAACGCGCTTAAACACTAGGCCATATATTAGCTTTTTAATTTACATTCTCTGGGCAAAACCTTCATGATCAAGTTTAAAATGCGTTTTTTCTGGGGCTGAAGATTAGTTTAATTGCAGGTGGGGAGAGGGGGAGGTAGGGAGGGAGAGAGAGAGAGAGGAGAGAGAGAGGAGAAAGAGAGGAGAGAGAGAGAGAGGAGAGAGAGAGGAGAAAGAGAGGAGAGAGAGAGGAGAGGAGAAAGAGAGGAGAGACAGGAGAGAGAGAGAGAGAGAGTGTGAGAGAGAGATAACCCCTTTCCTATGAGGCTATTGATTTACCCCCCTCCTTCAAGGACATGCCTCAATCCCCGGGTCTGTGTGTGTGGAGTAGAATGTCTGTCAGGAATCTATGGCTCAGCTTAATAGAGTTGTGCAGTCTTTCTGTGTGTGTGTGTCTTTCTGTGTGTGTTTGTGCGCGGTGAGGCATGTGTGTGTGCCCAGCCCGACTGCCTGCACTACCCCAAACTACAAATCTAACTGGGTTCACTGTTGAGGAAGACAGAGGGCCAATAAGAGACAGGGGTCAAAGGTGAGACACTTGTGATAAGCAGAGCGGGTTGGACAGCTTGACCATCTGTCACAGGGGAGGTGAGTGACGGCGTCTAGCGTTGAGTGGCGAGGACATGGTAATAGCGCACAGAGACGCATAGGCACAAAAGCACACACAAACACATACGCATGAAGGCACACAGGCAAGCAAGAATATGCACACGCACGCAGACACACCTAGACTTGGGCTGGCTTCTCTGGAGGATCTCAGCCAGGCAGGTCAGAAGCTGATGGACACACTCTAACTAGCTGGCAGTCCTACAACAAACACACACACACACACACACCTGGCTTTAGTTTACACAAAGTGCAACACCGACCCAGGACCACCTGTTCAGTCCTCTCTCTCCTCTCATCCGTTTTTCTTTTCCCCTCTCCACCTCCACGTCTCACTGTCTCTCCGCCAGCTTTCAGGAGGCACCAATTTAGCCTCTGACAGAGCAGGCCGCAGGCCAAAACATGCCACAGTGCCACCTAAAGTAGAGATTAGTCCATTGCCGTGTATATGCATGTGTGTGTGTGTCCGCTGTCACACTGCAGTGGACAGGTGCACAGGGCCTTCCAATGACAGCAAGTGTGTGTCCCAAATGGCACCCTATTCCCTTTTTGTTTAGTACTTTTGACCAGGGCCCATAGGGCTCTGGTCGAAAGTAGTGCACTTTATAGGAATATGGTGCCATTTTGGATGCATTCCAGGTGTTGCAGTGGAACAGGGAAAGGGGATACCTAGTCAGTTGCACAAGTGAATGCATTCAACCAAAATATGTCTTCCGCATTTAACCCAAACCCTCTGAATCAGAGAGGTGTGGGGGGCTGCCTTAATCGAATGTCCACGTCATCGGCCCCCGGAGAGCAGTTGTTGGGGGTTAACTGCCTTGCTCAAGGGTAGAACGGCAGATTTATTCACCTTGCGGGCTCGGGGATTCGAACTTGTGAGCTTTGGTTACTGGCCCAACGCTTGACGATATGTGGCAGGTTCTATTTCCTTGTATGCTTTTAGACAGGGAGTGAGATCTTTTGAAATCAGGAAATAAACACAAATAGTTTGATCTAACGTGCTTAGCCAGGATTGATTAAAGCATGATACACTGCAGAGTAGCATGCTTCACACTTATGCACTTTTAAGGATACAGGGTCAACCAAGGACACATATTGATTTATTCTTAGCCTTGGAAGTAAAAAGAAGAAGAAAAGGCTAAAATAAGAATAAACAAATAGATGGAAGCGGAAGGTATTATCTGTGGTCCACTCCTAGCCTCATCCTAGCACACTGGTCTTGCGAGGTTATATAAATAGGTTTCACTATTTATGCAAGCTAACGAGATCAGTGTGGTAGTACAGGGCTAGTCCACCCCTAGAGATGAGTATCAAACCTGACCCCATTCCTCCTTCCTCACCCTGGCAGCCCCATCCCTCCATCGTTCCTCTCCTCCATCTTTCCCATTACAAGTCATTTAGCAGGGTGGCAAATCCATTGTTGCTCTGGTTATTTCCCCTCTGCCGGGATAATGAAAGAGACAATTAGCGTTACTCGAGTGCCTCTCGCCGCAGAGGCGATAAGTCATAAATAAGCAACACACGGTGCCATCGGGCCAGCTGTGCTAGGCTAGCCCTGATGTTTACACACACAGAACAGAGGAATCTATGGCCTGGCTTATTAACTCTAGTCCTGGAATAGAAGTCATGGTCTAGGGAGATTCACCATTGAAAGTACTTTTTAATCCAAGATTTTGCTTAATCTGTGTATGGGAAACCAGCCCCTTGGGCCTACTTTCTGAATATGACTATGGAAGTGTTGATAGGTGGTATACCCAATAGACATTTACATTTTTAGTCATTTAGCAGACACTCTTATCCAGAGCGACTTTACAGTTAGTGAGTGCATACATTATCATACTGGCCCCCCGTGGGAGACGAACCCACAACCCTGGCGTTGCAAGCGCCATGCTCTACCAACTGAGCTACAGGGGACTGGTTGGTGTCAGTTCTATGTCAACTCAGTTCAGTTGGAAACTGAGTTTATGAATTGGGAGAAATCACCCATCATTTTCAATTAGGGCTTATTCTAATAATGACAATAAATCCTCAGTTAACTCCATGGTGTTGACTAGGTTCGAATGAATCGTCCCTGTTGAATCCATCGACACCACAGAACAGTACTGCACTGTAGAGCCTTGTATCAGTGTATAAGCATCACATTGTGATGCTTTTGCAAAAAGATATGAATCACGGTTACTGATGTGTAAATCCATACATTGCATTCAAGTAGTACAGTACAGTAAGTAAGTAAAGTAGTACATTAAAGTAAGTTGAGTAGTACAGTACAGTAAGTAAGTAAAGTAGTAAGTACAGTACAGTACAGTACAGTACAGTGAAGAGTACATGGTCACATGTCCAGCCAACAGGGTTAGTGCCTGTCTAGGAGATACTATGCTGTACTACAACGCCCCACAAAGTCACTTTGTAAGCTGCCTAAAAAAAGACGGGATGAATAATGATATGAATTCATAAGGCTGTGTTCTCCCCTTATCAGAGGTTATTACAGACTAATGAGAGTCAAACCACACTAGTGTCGGAGCCACTCTTCCCCTGTCCCCCTCCTGCCCTCAGTGAAATGAATATAAACTGCCTGCCTTGCTCCTTTTTTTAAGAAATAGAAAAAAAGAGCAAAGAACAAAGCTTGTAGAGTTTTGAACTGTTGAAAACCGTTAGCTAGCTAACGCCAGCTCAGTCAAAGGAGGAGACGCGTCACACATTAACCTTCATGGGGTTTGGTTGTGGTTGCATGCTCGATTGATGCTGCTAATTGAAATGTAGAAGGTGGGGGGTGGGGACTGACTCTGACCGGGGTCTTATTCGTCCTCTCTATATTTCTCTTTGATGTTGGGCTGTTTTGTTGCTTGTTCCTCCCCTCCTTGTGTTTTAGTGGCGGTGGTGTTTGTTAAAAGCTGCCATGCACATCTGATCTGCACCATAAAGCACCTCTATTGATCCCCGGTGAACTTTATCTTTCCCCCTCTCTCAATCCTCCTCTCCATCCTCCTCTCCCTCTCCCCATCCACCTCTCCTTCTCTCCATCCTCCTATCCTTTTCTCCATCCTCCCCCTCTCTCAATCCTCCTCTCCATCCTCCTCTCCCTCTCTCCATCCTCCTCTCCCTCTCTCCATCCTCCTCTCCCTCTCCCCATCCTCCTCTCTCTATTTCCATCCTCTTCTCTCTATTTCCATCCTCCTCTCCTTCTCTCCATCCTCCTCTCCTTCTCTCCATCCTCCTCTCCTCTCCATCCTCCTCTCCTTCTCTCCATCCTCCTCTCCTTCTCTCCATCCTCCTCTCCCTTCTCTCCATCCTCCTCTCCCGCTCCCCATCCACCTCTCCCTTCTCTCCATCCTCTCCCTCTCTCCATCCACCTCTCCCTTCTCTCCATCCTCTCCCTCTCTCCATCCTCCTCTCCCTCTCTCCATCCTCCTCTTCCTCATCTCCCTCTCTCCATCCTCTTCTCCCTCTCTCCAACCTCCTCTCCCTTCTCTCCATCCTCTCCCTCTCCCCATCCACCTCTCCCTTCTCTCCATCCTCTCCCTCTCTCCATCCTCCTCTCCCTTCTCTCCATCCTCTCCCTTTCTCCCTCTATTCCTCCCCTCCCTACATTTCAGCAGAACGTATGTCTATGGATTTCAGCTACATACACAGCGGAATGTACATATGAGGGAATATACATAAATGAAATAGAATATAGGATATATACCATTTTTTTTACACAGCATCAAATCCAATCAACTAGACACAAAACATCTATAGCTGTGAGTGTAGGCCAGTATCAGTCCTGCTGTGTATGAATAACTGTATCAAACAGTTTGATTGGCTTAGTCATATCCCATGTTTCCATGGTGTCCACTAGTACCTTTTTCATTCTTCTTCAATAGGGCTGACCCCATTTAGTTGACTGGACGATTGTTTGGTCGATAGGCTGTTGGTTGACCAATATTTTGTTTATTGAGCAGTGGCAAATATATTGTAAAAAGTTTAGGGCACACGAGACACCTGTCTGATTCACGCTTGTCTGAGTGGACTAATCCATTGCGGAGGCACACCAGTATCACCACTAGTACATTTACCGTTAATTACCATCATTTCTAATCTCTAATGTTTTTTTGGTTACGAAAATGTCTGTTAATGCATTCAATATATTATTATTACACTCTTGCAGTTGTCATTGTAGGAGTGGACACACTATACAAGTTTTGGTTTATTTCATTCCATTTACGAGTTGTCTTTTGTTTGGAGTACTCCTGTCAATCTTATAAATGTGCCCATTTGGGGATCTGGTACTATTTCTGATCGTCTTAACTCAGCATCACTGTGGAGCTTCTCAAATAAAAAAATGATTTGCCTCAAACAGCAAGTAAACGAAGTCTGTTTTTACATCCATTGATAATGACAATAGTTCCTCAATGTAGCCTATTTGAAAAATATTTCCAGCTCTCTCCCTTTCGATAACAACTCAGCATCAAAGGGGGAAAAAAATGTCATGCTCTGATCCGGTGGGAACATCATAAAAAAGGCCTACCTGATTATTTGCGCAAATAGCCTACAGCTGTGTCTGTCTGTCCGGAGATCACTGGTGCAGGAAACTCTGAGGGCCCAGAATATTTTATACAATGTTGCAAGTTTGCTAGCACCCAGCTTTGGCCCTTACCTAGTCAATAGTTTATATAACGTTTCAAGTTCCTTGCAGACAGGCCATGCGTAGCCAATGTGATTTATAAGATATTTATTTTTCTCAGGATATTTTCTACCTGCAATGTTTTTATTTGTTGGCTTTACAGTGCCTTGCAAAAATATTCATCCCCCTTGGTGTTTTTCCTATTTTGTTGCATTACAGCCTGTAATTTAAATGGATTTTTTATTTGGATTTCATGTAATGGACATACACAAAATAGTCCAAATTGGTGAAGTGAAATTAAAAAAATTACGGAAAAGTGGTGCGTGCATATGTATTCATCCCCTTTGCTATGAAGCCCCTAAATAAGATCTGGTGCAACCAATTACCTTCAGAAGTCACATAATTAGTTAAATAAAGTCCACCTGTGTGCAATCTAAGTGTCACATGATCTGTCACATGATCTCAGTATATATACACCTGTTGTGAAAGGTCCCAGAGTCTGCAACACCACTAAGCAAGGGGCACCACCAAGCAAGCGGCACCATGAAGACCAAGGAGCTCTCCAATCAGGTCAGGGACAAAGTTGTGGAGAAGTACAGATCAGGGTTGGGTTATAAAAAAATATCAGAAACTTTGAACATCCCACAGAGCACCATTAAATCCATTATTAAAAAATGGAAAGAATATGGCACCACAACATGAGAGGGCCGCCCACCAAAACCCACGGACCAGGCAAGGAGGGCATTAATCAGAGAGGCAAAAAAGAGACCAAAGATAACCCTGAAGGAGCTGCAAAGCTCCACAGTGGAGATTGGAGTATCTGTCCATTGGACCACTTTAAGCCGTACACTCCACAGAGCTGGGGTTTACGGAAAAGTACCAGAAAAAAGCCAAAAAAATAAGCAAACACGTTTGGTGTTCTTCCATATGTTTGGGAGACTCCCCAAACATATGGAAGAAGGTACTCTGACTAAAATTGAGCTTTTTGGCCATCAAGGACAATGCTATGTCTGGCACAAACCCAACACCTCTCATCACCCCGAGAACACTATCCCCACAGTGAAGCATGGTGGTGGCAGCATCATGCTGTGGGGATGTTTTTCCATCGGCAGGGGCTGGGAAACTGGTCAGAATTGAAGGAATGATGGATGCCGCTAAATACAGGGAAATTCTTGAGGGAAACCTGTTTAAGTCTTCCAGAGATTTGAGACTGGGACGGAGGTTCACCTTCCAGCAGGACAATGACCCTAAGCATACTGCTAACGCAACACCCATGGGGCGGCGCACAATTGGCCAAGCGTCGTCCAGGGTAGGGGAGGAATGGCCGGCAGGGATGTAGCTCAGTTGGTAGAGCATGGCGTTTGCAATGCCAGGGTTGTGGGTTCGATTCCCACAGGGGGCCAGTATAAAAAATAATGTATGCACTCACTAACTGTAAGTCGCTCTGGATAAGAGCATATGCTAAATGACTAAAATGTCAATGTAACATGTTTAAGGGGAAACATTTAAATGTCTTGGAATGGCCTAGTCAGAGCCCAGACCTCAATCAAATTGAGAATCTGTGGTATGACTTAAAGATTGCTGTACACCAGCGGAACCCATCCAACTTGAAGGAGCTGGAGCAGTTTTGCCTTGAAGAATGGGCAAAAGTCCCATTGGCTAGATGTGCCAATCTTATAGAGACATACCCCAAGAGACTTGCAGCTGTAATTGCTGCAAAAGGTGGCTCTACAAAGTATTGACTTTCGGGGGGTGAATAGTTATGCACGCTCAAGTTTTTTTTTTCTTGGTCTTATTTCTTGTTTGTTTCAAAATAAAAAAACATTTTGCATCTTCAAAGTAGTAGGCATGTTGTGTAAATCAAATGATACAAACCCCCCAAAAATCCATTTTAATTCCAGGTTGTAAGGCAACAAAATAGGAAAAATGTCAAGGGGGGTGAATACTTTTGCAAGCCACTGTTTGTAGGCTATTTTTACATATTGGCAATGGAAATAGATGTTACTTTTAGATTTGTATAATTTTCACGTAGACAGAATTTTGAAACTAAATAAATGAAACTGTTCCACGAAAATGTGCATATGAAAATCATAACTGGCATGCAGATCAGTAGAAATGGTACGATAACTTGACCTCCAAATGTAAAAGGTTGCCGACCACTGTTGTAGCCTATTACCGGCAACTTCAGGATCTTTAAAGGCAGAACCTGCAAAGACCAGCGGGCAGCGAGAGGAGGAAGGTCGGGTCGGAATTGTTTTCTTTCTTCTGGTTAGGCTATATTGATTTCTGGCCCCCTCTTTAGTAATTTGTGTGTCTTCATTTTTTATTGCAGTGCTTAAAGCATCTATATATGGAAAAATAAACGTTAAAAAATGTAAACCAACCAACTGGTCGAAAGAACAGACGACTCTCGGTTGACCAAGATTGATTTTAGTCTGTGACAGCCCTTCTCTTCTTTTTTTCATGAGCATGGCCTTATTTCTATTACAGCATGTTGGATTCCATTCACCCAGTTCAATGTAACATCGATAGGTTTAGGCTACTACATGATACTCTAATTTTCCCTACCTAGCCTATGAATGAAACTTTACAACGTAGGTGCACACAGGTCGACAGAACATTTTGAGCTGACAGACAGTGACAGTGACACATGAAATACCGCCTTGCACACATTTGCCTGCATCTAGCATATCTAGGGTGTAATCATTGGTCCAACAGTTGCAAACAAGAGTTTCTATTGGACAAATTCAGGTATTTTTATGCCCGTTTCATTTGCTTCCGTTTAAGAAATGAATACACCTCTGATCATGCATAAACACAGTTCACTTTCATAGTAGCCACGTTGTATTCCTTCTCGCCTCTACGCACTCTCTTCCTCTCACCTTTTCCCTTCATTTGTGGACTTCAATGAACAACACATCAGCTGTATGTGACCAGGCGAAAAAACCTTTCCAAGCCAAACCATGTCATAACTGCTACACACGGCCTATATCGTTGTCCCCATATTAGCTAAAGAAACGTCCTAGTCAACATAGCTAATAGAACTAATGCGTTAGTAAACCTGCAGTAAACCATGCAGTAATGTTAGTCAGTAGTAAGCAGTTACACCAGCGGGCCCCAGTGGTAATACATTAATAAAACCAAAAGCTTGGAAGAGTTCTAGTGTTGTGTTGGATAGTCATAGCCAGCTAGCTAACATAGCATCCCTCTGTTTGAGCCGGGTGTTGAGTAACTAAACTAGCCAGCTGCATTTGCTAACTAAGTAAGTGAAACTGAATGTGAAAAGAAATGACGAAATCTCTCTCGCTCTCTCTTGCTTCTCCTTCATTTGCTGAAAACCATTCAACTATTGTCTTTCTCTCTCTTTGAGTCAAACTACTCACCACATTTTATACACTGCAGTGCTAGCTAGCTGTAGCTTATACTTTCAGTACTAGATTCATTCTCTGATCCTTTGATTGGGTGGACAACATGTCAGTTCATGCTGCAAGAGCTCTCATAGGTTGGAGGACATCCTCCGGAAAAGTCTATGGAAGGGGATGAGAACCAAGAGCCTCCTAGATTTTGTATTGAAGTCAATGTACCAAGAGGAGGACGGAAGCTAGCTGTGCTACGGCTACACCATGGTGCTACCCTACAGAGTGCTGTTGAGGCTACTGTAGACCTTCATTGCAAAACAGTGTGTTTTAATCAATTACTTGGTGACATATATTTAGTATAGTTTTACCTAAAAAGGATAACCTTTTCAATGTTAAACTATTTTTATTTTTATGAAATTCACTGAGGAGGATGGTCCTCCCCTTCCTCCTCTGGTGAACCACCACTGGTGTATGTGTGTGTATGTGTGTGTATGTGTGTGTGTGTGTGTGTGTGGGTGCACTACTACCAACTCACCGGTCTCAGACAGCAGCTTGATAGACTCCAGGACGCGCTCGGTGTAAACGCCAGGCTCGTAGTTCTCCATCTCCGCGTTGATGATGTGGACGACGCGGGCCGCCCGACCCCTGATGGCGCCCGCCGTGCGGTCCAGGGTGTCCACGTCGCCCTCCTGCAGGGCGATCACGCACTTGTTCACGTCCTCCAGAATGTGGTTTTCTGTGGGGTTAAGATAAAGGGAGAGAGAGAGAGAGAGAATGAGAGGGAGGGAGAGATAGAGAGAGAGCGGGAGAGAGAGAGAAAGAGAGAGGAGAAAGGGACAAGGAAAGCAAGAGAGAGTTGGAGAGAGAGCGAGAGGCGGGGGTGTGGGTCGGGGGGGTGGGGGGTGTCAATATGGTGTTCATTAGGCACAAACATGCTTCATGGGATAGCTTAGTAACTTGAGGGTCAACTGCTGTTTGATAAAAAAGAGAAAGCCCAGATATCCCTAAAGCTCATTGCACAATCATTTTAACCCTTTCGGCAGGTAGCTTAGTGGTTAAGAGCGTTGTGCCAGTAACCGAAAGGTCTCTGGTTCTAATCCCCGAGCCGACTAGGTGAAAAATCTGTCGATGTGCCCTTGAGCAAAGCACTTAACCCTAATTGCTCCTGTAAGTCGCTCTGGATAAGAGCGTCTGCTAAATGACTAAAATGTAAAATGTAATTGACAAGGGTCATTGTGGACTACAATAAAGACAGTTGCAGAATGAGGTGGTAGTCTTTCAAAAGACTCTACCAAAACGTGCACCCCGTGGGGTCCCGAGGACTGAGTTTGGGAAACACTGCTATCATAAAGGTGACCTGTACTGTGTATGTGTGAACGTGTACGCTCACGTGTGTGTGTGTACTTACACGTGTGTGTGTGTGTGTGTGAATGTGCCTATGTGCTCACGTGTGTGTGTATGTGTGCATGCTCGCGTGTGTCTGTGTTCTCCTCTTTTGAAAGCGATTCATTTTGAACCATGAACCTGTATTTGTCGCCTCTCTGTTACCCAGACTACAGTAGAATTATTAACAAGCTCCATCACAGTAACACAGTGAGTGGGTGACCCCATCAAGGGCGACCGCCATGATGGTGTTGTTCAGATGAAAGGTCTAAGCATGCATCCCAAATGGCACTCTATTCTCTCTCTCTGTCTCTCTCTGTCTCTCTCTCTGCTCTCTCTCTCTCTCTCTCTCTCTGTCTCTCTCTCTCTCTCTCTCTCTCTCTCTCTCTCTGTCTCTCTCTCTGTCTCTCTCTCTCTCTCTCTCTCTCTGTCTCTCTCTCTCTCTCTCTCTCTCTCTCTGCTCTCTCTCTCTCTCTCTCTCTCTCGTCTCTCTCTCTCTCTCTCTCTCTCTCTCTGTCTCTCTGTCTCTCTCTCTGTCTCTCTCTCTCTCTCTCTCTCTCTCTCTCTCTCTCTCTCTCTCTCTCTCTCTCTCTCTCTCTCTCTCTCTCTCTCTCTATCTCTCTCTCTCTCTAATGGTAAAAAATAGTGCACTACTGTATATAGGGAATTGGGTGCCATTTGGGATGAACCCTAAACAATAATTAATTTCCTTTAGAAAGCATGTTTTTGTCCTGGACCTGCATCAATAGCCACTTACCCATTATGGCCTATAAAGCTTAGATCCCGTAAAAGCTGAGAATATTGTGTTCTACCGTTGTATGTCCTAATGACTAAATCACTTAATTATCATGGGAATCTGTATTAAATGATATCACAGTCATCATCATTAGAAGCCATATAGGCATCTACAAGAAAGCTTTCTCCTTTCTCTGAATGGGAGCAGAAACTATGTAGGATAAATGCGTCTTTCGGTGTAAAAACACCGTACTTACCTATACTGTACACTGTACAAACACACAGAGTCTACTTTATCTGAGGCCGTATGTATCAAGCGTCTCAGAGGAGAGACATTTGAGACATTTGATACATACGGCCCCAGGTGTTAAGAACTGTTATACAATAAACAGTTATACTCCGAGAGACTATAATATATGTTGGTGGCAGTGGAGGCTGGTGGGAGGAGCTATAGGAGGACAGCTCATTGTAATGGCTGGAATGGAATTAATGGAACGGAGTCAAACATGCGGTTTCCATATGTTTGATACCGTTCCATTAATTCCATTCCAGCCATTACAATCTGCCCGTCCTCCTATAGCTCCTCCAACCAGCCTCCTCTGGTTGGTGGCAGCTCAGTTGCCACTAGTTTAAGTGTTAGAAAACACTTCATTTTAACAGTATACAACATTTTCTAATCTTTCCCGATTCCATACCTGACACGGACAGGAAGTCATCCACGGAGGTGATGTCGTCGACGGCCTCGGTGAGGATGCGCACCTGCTTCTCCCATTGGTCCTTGAACACATCCATGTTGTCCTGGGCAACCTTGCTCTGGGGCCGAGCAGCCAGAGTGAGGGCCGCATTGATCACCTGGGGGGTAGAGAGTGAAGGTTGAGAGAAAAGGTGTGTGTGTGTGTAGGACCACCTAAGTCAAGGGGATCTCCAAATCCAGTCCCGGAGTACTTACAGTACAGGCCGTGCAGGGTTTTATTCTAGCCCAGTACTAACACATCTAATGAAGATAATCATATAATCGTTCTCCTTTCCAGACTGAAGACCATGTTAAGTGGAATCAGATATGTTATTGCTGGGCTGGATTATAACCCTGTAGCTCTCCAAGACTTCAAACCCCTGACCTAGACTAAAATACTGAAGTGGCTGCTAAGGAAACTCTGCATAACTAGCTTGAGGCCATGACCAGGACTGTACTTCAACAATTAACTCCCTTGCTATATACATTAGAGTAATTAAGTAAGTAAGAAGCCTTGCATGAGCCTTGGTACAGCCCCTAGATAGAGTAGAGGGTGTAATAATAATAATAATATGCCATTTAGCAGACGCTTTTATCCAAAGCGACTTACAGTCATGCGTGCATACATTTTTGTGTATGGGTGGTCCCGGGGATCGAACCCACTACCTTGGCGTTACAAGCGCCGTGCTCTACCAGTTGAGCTACAGAGGACCACGTCAGAAGTACAGTAGGTTATAGCACAGTCTAGTTCCCTTTCTGCAGTGAGTTTTCTTAAGAACATTAAAGGGATAATTCACCCAAATTGAAAATGACAATAATGTAATTACCAATTAAGCAGTCTATAGTCTACAGACAAGGTAAGACAGCAATCCATGCTTTGTTTTTGTGTATGTCATTTTGTAATGGGTGAACTATCCCTTTAAGGGAGGTGGTTCGCTGGATACATTTCCAGCAGATTGAACAGTAGGATAGTTTGGAAAGCTGGATGTCTTCATAGGAGAAAAAACATTGTTATTCCCAGGAATGAGAACTAATGATCTAACAGATAGACAATGTTCCAGCCCTGCATGTGTCCATTACATGGATAATAATCCAGTTAATATATTCATATTAATTCAACAACGAGTGGTAAAGCAATAGGCAGGGTGCCATTACTACTGTAGGCATGTATGACTGACTAAATTAATCAGTTTATTTATCTTAAGGTAGCGAGCTGAGACAACCACCATTTCCCCCACTGCCTTCTTAAAGTGAAAGTTCACATTTTTTAACAAAAGTTTTATGTTATTTTCTACTTACATATGGTGCTGTCGATTCATCCAGGTTTTTTTTTTTTTAAGTCCATTCGCTTGTTAAAGCTTGGAAAATAAGGTAAAACCTATATATTTTTTAAGTCTGGCAATCCCTGCCTGTGTGTGATTGAATCCTGGGCTCACCGGCCTTCTCACTATGTTATATGTATCTTTCTACCATTTAATTTCTGTTTATACCTTTCAATAAAATCAGGAAAAAACACAAATGAGAAAACAATGCGAATAAGTGAATGAACCCTTTAATTACTCTTTGCCTTTACAGTTTCTACTTTTAGCTCAATTAGCCTAAAAGAGATTCCGCTAAAGAGTCTGATCAGGGATCAGGGTTTAATAGGCACTAATGATGCCTGGAATCAAGTAAAGACAGTCATCTAATACACCGGGGTCGCTCACGCTAAACACACACACAACTTACATAACCCTCCATTTTTGTTCTATTCCCCATTCTCTTTTGTCTTTAACCCCCCTGTCAAACCGACCTGCTGTCAAAACACAAAATTCAAAAAAGCACTCAAACATCTGAGTCATCTTATTGCGTGTGCATGGGAATAATGTGATTACTTAAAAGAAAAGACAAACACGCACACTGCTCTTGCTAGCATCACGTTATTTATTATTTTTTTAAAAGGGAATTTTTTCTTGGCCTTCGACAGGGCTTTTTTTCTTGGCCTTCGACAGGGCTTTTTCAAAATGTCAAAACAACCATCTATTTTGCCCCCACCCTCCTTTTTTCTTTCTTTGTGTAATTTATCTTCCCTCCTTTCTCTGCGCTTTTTCAATGTTGAGCCGTTGCCCCGAACCTTAACCTTGGAAACAACGTATCGATTGACACCTACTCCTTTGTCAGACATCCAGAGGAAGGCCGCTCCGGGAGGCCTTCCTCTCCTTCTCTTTCTCTCTGTGCTCCCTCTTTCTCTCCTCTATCTTTTTTCTCTCTCTCTCTCTCTCTCTCTCTCTCTCTCTCTCTCTCTCTCTCTCTCTCTCTCTCTCTCTCTCTTCTCTCTCTCTCTCTCTCTCTCTCTCTCTCTCTCTCTCTCTCTCTCTCTCTCTCAATTCAATTTCAATTTCAATTCAATTTCTATTTAAGGGCTTTATTGGGATGGGAAACATATGTTTACATTGCCAAAGCAAGTGAAATAGATAATAAACAAAAGTGAAATAAACAATAAAAATGTTACAGTAAACATTACACTCACAAAAGTTCCAAAAGAATAAAGATATTTCAAATGTCATATTATGTATATATAGTGTTATAATGATGTGCAAATAGTTAAAGTACAAAAAGGAAAATAAATAAACATAAATATAGGTTGTATTTACAATGGTGTTTGTTCTTCACTGGTTGCACTTTTTTTGTGGCAACAGGTCACAAAACTTGCTGCTGTGATTTTACACTGTGGTATTTCATCCAATAGATATTGGATTTGTTTTCGAATTGTTTGTGGGTCTGTGTATTCTGAGGGAAGTATGTGTCTCTAATATGGTCATACATTTGGCAGGAAGTTAGGTAGTGTTACTCAGTTTCCACCTCATTTTGTGGGCAGTGTGCACATAGCCTGTCTTCTCTTGAGAGCCAGGTCTGCCTACGGCGGCCTTTCTTGAATAGCAAGCCTATGCTCACTGAGTCTGCACATAGTCAAAGATTTCCTTAATTTTGGGTCAGTCACAGTGGTCAGGTATTCTGCCACTGTGTACTCTCTGTTTAGGGCCAAATAGCATTCTAGTTTGCTCTGTTTTTTTGTAAATTCTTTCCATGTGTCAAGTAATTATCTTTTTGTTTTCTCATGATTTGGTTGGGTCTATTTGTGTTGCTGTCCTGGGGCTCTGTGGGGTCTGTTTGTGTTTGTGAACAGAGCCCCAGGACCAGCTCGCTTAGGGGACTCTTCTCCAGGTTCATCTCTATGTAGGTGATGGCTTTGTTATGGAAGGTTTGGGAATCGCTTCCTTTTAGGTGGTTGTAGAATTTAACGGCTCTTTTCTCTCTCTCTCTGTCATCCCTCCCTCCCTCCCTCCCTCCCTCCCTCCCTCCCTCCCTGTCTCTCTCTCTCTCTCCCCCTCTCTCTCTCTCTCCCTCTGCTCTCTCTCTCTCTCTCTCTCTCTCTCTCTCTCTCTCTCTCTCTCTCTCTCTCTCTCTCTTTCTCTCTCTCTGTTTGTGTGTTCCCTCTCTCTTTCTTGTTGCCCACACAGACCCACACAGTAATAAGATGAAGAACGCTGCCTGCGCCCATACAAAGTTGCCCATCGGCAAAGTTGATCCATTCCACTGATTCACATTCGTACTAAAGTTTTACTACTCCGTCTTGCTCACCATGTCCCATTACTGTGTGGGTTTTCATTGATCATTGTTAAAAAGTTGGTTTTAGAGTATAGTGATTCAGAGATATTTAATAATATATACTTACTCTCTTTTCAATGGCACTTCCAAATGCACTTTCTTCCCTATGGCATGGCAACCAAATAATACAGTGTGTTTAAAAAACTGTAAAATACATGTAAAAGAGCTCAACCGGATACCTCCAATGGGTGGTATTATTACCAGGGTCATGTTAATATGCCATTCATTACAATATGCCATGTTCAGTAGGGCGTAGTGTCACAATCACATTTTGCAATGGAAAACAACAATTGGTTCAGGAAAAGAGTTCAGGTAGTTACCGTCCCCTGTTTCACTCTGTTTCAAAACGTTTTTTCTCTCTACTGAACAGGATCCAGGACATACAGTACAGTGAGGTGCTGCTTACCTGTGGGCAGAGGCTGTCAATCTGGGTGGCAGCCATGCGGACCAGCTTCACCCCCTCCTCGTTGTTGGAGATGGAGCAGGCCAGGTTAGCCACCTATAGCAAGAGAGAAGACACAAAGACTAAGCCACTTTTTAGCAACTTTTATTCTAGTAACGGCATCTACACCATTCTGGTTATTTTAATAAATAATAGAAAATGAATGGCAGACAAATATCAGTACTTCATTAGGGTTGGCTAGTCATTTGACTGTGTTTTTGGTAACTCGAATGACAAAATACACAGTTTTTGCCCTTTTACATGTTCATTAGATTCTTCAAAAGGTATTCGAGACTGCCTACTACAGGCATTTAATCATATTCTTTCTCTCACGATCCAAGTACCCTTGTTATTACTATTAGCGATGGTCTGTTAGCTTTCACCTGAAACCCAACACGATTTCCCCACTAACGCTCACACTGGTTAGACTCTTATAATGTGTGCAGATAGTGATTCCTGAAGGAGGCTGTCTCCGCCACAGCCTTAACTCATGTCTGTAGCTATCTGTACCGGCGGCAGGGGATTTAATGCTTGGCTAGGTAAGGCAATGTCGGGGCAAAATATGTACTGAGGTTTAGGCTTGCTCATCTGTTAGATTGGTGTTTGTTCTTCCCCTGCGTTGAGACCTGGTGAGTGCCCCACCCCCTCCATCCCTCTCTTCCTCTCTCTTCGTCACTCTATCATTTCCGAAAAATATTTGAATTATTCAGATCACATATGGACTATAATGTGAGTTTTCCACTGGTCTATCTCAAGGGCATATTTTTCTGAGAAAGAGGGAGAAACTGAGAAAAAGAATGAAAGAGGGAATAGAAAGAACAGGTTGACCAGCTTTCTTCTGTTCTACTGTGCTGACAGCACTACTGTTAAGATGGTGGCAGGGTGAGAGACTGTACTAAATTAATCCTGTTGAGTGCCCCACCCCCTCCACTCCTCTACCACCCTTTCCTCCTTCCCTCTCTCTCTCCCTCTCTCTTCGTCTCTCTTTCATTTCCGAAAAATAGCTGATATTTGAATTATTCAGACACTCTTAGAATGAAAGGTGCTATCAATAACCTAAAAGAGTTATTTGGCTGTCCTCATTAGAGAACCCTTTGAAGAACCCTTTTTGGTTACAGGTCCCTTTCGGTTCCAAGTAAAACCATTTTGGGTTCCATGTAGAACCCTTTCCACAGAGGGCTCTACATGGAACCTAAAAGGGTTCCACGTGGAACAAAAAAATGCTTGTACCTAGAACCAAAAAGCATTCTACTATAGGGACAGCCGAAAAACCCTTTTGGTACCCTTGTTTCTAAGAGTGTAAGGACTATAATGTGCATTTTCCACTGGAATATCTCAAGGGCATATTTTTCTGAGAAAGACAGAGAAAGAAAAAAAACGAGAAAAAGAATAAGAGAGAGAGACATTGGGGAATCGAAAGAACAGGTCGACCAGCTTTCTTCTGTTCTACTGTGCTGACAGCACTACTGTTAAGATGGTGGCAGGGTGAGAGACTGTCCTAAATTAATCCAATGGCTTTATTACAAAATATAATTACCCAGAAATGTCAGAAAGGTACATGGAGAACTGTTAATTAATTGGCGAAAGAGTGGCACCCATATTGCCTAGGCCTTATACAATGGACTTCCTTTTATCAGAACCAAATGGATTAGCCTAAACGGGCCCCTGTAAGGCAGCAGTGTCGTGTATATAAAGATTCTCAGTCATTAGTGGTGAAATACTCAGAATGCCTTGAGGTTCATTACCGGAGAACCTGAGTGTGCCTAAATCATTAGCCCGGCTTATTGGTGCAAAAAGGCACTTCATTGTATAATTAGGATGCCAGATGGCCTTTCTGATGGTACGTTCTCTTGCTCTTTCTCTCCTACAACTAAAGGTAGTCTCTCTTAGAGGTAATATCTCTCTCTTTCCTACAGCTAAAGGTACTCTCTCTCGTGCCTACTTTCAGAAGTACCCTCTATGTCTCTCTATCATGCCTACAACCAGACATTCATTAATTATATCTCTCTCTCTCTCTCTCTCTCTCTCTCTCTCTCTCTCTCTCTCTCTCTCTCTCTCTCTCTCTCCAACATCTAGAGGTAGGCCTACTCTCTCTCATTCCTCCTGCTGTGTATTCCCAATATCTCCACTAGCGGGGAGGAGGAAGGGAAGAACCCTTTTATTTTCTCTCTCACTACCCGATTTTCCCAGCTTACAATAAAGAAAAACCCCAGACCAATTGATGACAGAGTCAGTCCACTATGTTGGGAGTTTCACACACTCAGACATGAGGCGACACACACACTGCACTGGAGTCTCACCGTACGCATGTCACACACATCACATTCTCTACCTCACTGTGTTTACTTTACAACGTTTCATTGTCATAACTGCCAAATTCTCTGTAAACTAACGTTGCCCTAAATGAATTAGGTTGGCAACACTATGGGAATACATTGAAACTGAGCTAAAAAGACAGATGCCTGTTGGCGGCTGGTAGTGCCAAGGCGTATCAACGCTCCTTTTGCTCACATGTCACTTTTTGAGGCAAATTGAGGTAAATCAAATCTGTGTTAGAAGATCCTTGCTCAAGGCCCTGTGTCTCCCTTTACTAGTGACAGCTATGAGTAACTTGATGGATTGCACTCCTTTGTGTGAGTGAGTGTGTATGTGTGTTTGTGTGTGTGTGTGTGTGTGTGTGTGTGTGTGTGTGTGATTGTGTATTACAAGAACAACACTGCTTAAAAGAAGCTACAGTGTGTAAACAATGTTCCAACAAACTAAAAGCCTCTCCTTGTTTCATATTGGCACAGAGAGTACTGTACCTTTGTACATAAACAAACCATATCTCTGAACCATCCCTATAGCTAAACCACATCTCTATATCATATCTCTGTACTATACCTCCAGTTAAACCATATACAGTACCTATAGAATGTCTACACCCATCTTGGATTTCTTAACATTTAATTGTTACAAAGTGGCATTTAAATAGATTTAATGGTCATTTTTTGTCAACGATCTACACAGAATACTCTGTAATGTCAAAGTGGAAGACAAATCAGTAAAACAAAAAAAAAGATTAATCTAACAGTAATACCTTGATTAGATACAGTAAGTATTCACCCCCCTGAGTCAATACATGTTAGAAACACCTTTGGCAGTGATTACAGCTGTGAATCTTATTGGATAAGTAAGAGCTTTGCACACATATATTGCAGCCACCACTATGCTTGAAAATAAGGAGGCAGTTACTCAGTGAGGTGTTGCGTTGGATTTGCCCCAAACATAAGGTGTTGCATTTAGGCCAAAAGGTGTATTCCTATGCTGTGTTTTATTATAATTATTTTGTATTACTTTAGTGCCTTGTTACATACATATGCATGTTTTGGAATATTTGATATTCTGTATATTTGTATTCTTGTTTTCACTCTGTCATTTAGGTCATTATTGTGGAGTCACTACAATGTTGTTGATCCATCCTCAGTTTTCTCCTATCACAGCCATTAAACTCTGTAGATGTTTTGAAATCACCAATGGCCTCATGGTGACATCCCTAAGCAGTTTCCCTACTGTCCTGCAGCTCAGTTCAGAAGGACGACCCCAGGTTGACCTTGGCAATGGAGGAAAATGGATTACCTGGACTATTTCAAATGATGATCAAAGAGCACCACCAAGGACGGCTATAGACAGGAGCAACCCACTGATTTTGATTAAATCAATTTCCGTGGCCGTTTCCGTATGTACAAAGAAAATGCAGCTTGTTTGCCAAGGCTTTCATCTGACTCTCTTAGGAGAAGGCCCATAACTCCTTCCCTACAAGTACTGATCACCTTGAGGTTTTTGGCATCTGGAACCTTCCATCGTGAAACAGGAGATTTGTCTGGTGTAAGTGAACCGACTGTATGCAGAACAGTCCACAAAGTCTGCAATGCTATATGTGAACTGAAAGACAATTACATCAAGTTCCTGATGCTGCTGCCCAAGCCAACTACAAGGTAGAGTTCTATGAATATGGGAACTTCCCACAGTGTCATTGGCTGTATAGATGGATGTCAAATTCCCATCAAGTGTCCCTCTACTGCAGATGCTGAGGAGTACAGGAATCGTAAAAACTGGTTCTCAATAAATGTACAAAGTGTGTGCACTCCCAATTTGCAGTTCTCCAACATCGTTGCACATTGGGAAGGTGCAACTCATGACTCAAGTGGAATCATACGTATTGTTCACCCCCTATCTTCATGCAATAGGACCTGAGCAGCAACGGTACAACCAAGCTCATATCCGCACCAGAGGTGTAGTGGAGAGCATGTTTGGTGTATGGAAGAGTAGTTTCCAGTGTCTCGGAAACACATTGCGCTTTCAATCAAGATGCTGCATTGTCATAATTGCAACAGCAGTGCTTCACAATTAACTCAAACAACATGGCTGCCCAGATCCTCACATTGAAGATGAGGATGACCCAGATGTTCCCATGGTTGAGGCAGACAATGACAGAAATGGACAAGCCTGCAAAGATGCTTTTGCTACACAGTACTTCTCACAACAAAGACAGCTCAAGTGATTAAAGCAAACATTAGCCATGGATTGGTAACAAAAATGTTTTTAATTCACAAATTGAAATATTGGGACTCCGAACTGCTGCTGGTTTGATAAGAACATTGGTACTGCTGCTGCTTCATGTTTCTCTCCTCCTCCTTTATAGCCTAATCAACATGGGGTGGCAGGTAGCTTAGTGGTTAAGAGTGTTGTGCCAGTACGCGAAAGGTTGCTGGTTCTAATCCCCGAGCCCACTAGGTGAAAAATCTGTCGATGTGCCCTTGAGCAAGGCACTTAACCCTAATTGCTCCTGTAAGTCGCTCTGGATAAGAGCGTCTGCTTTAAAAAAAAAAGGATTTGCATCTTCATATCACGCTCTTCTTTTAAATGCATTAGTTTGCGCATATGACATTTCATGGAAGTTTCTCATGCATGCTCAGCCTCTTTGTCTTTGTCCTCCGGCCTGGGTTAGTGACACAATCTTCCCTCCTGGCTGCTGCAGATGTAGCAGGCTGACCTTCATCCTGTTTTATCCCCCTCCAAGCTATGGTGACCATCTGCCTCTAGAAAATGATTACATTACTACATTAGAGAACATTATTTCTTCAAGAGTTGAGTTCATTACATCCTTTTTATTATGGGAGTTCAAGAGATAAATTACAACATTACATGTTTCCTGCAGTCCGGGGATGGCACATGTTGAATGAATGTGTCCTACCAAATGAATGTGTCCTACCATCTGAACTGTTCAAATGGTCATCATCGGGGATACCTTCCAGGGGTTGCTGGCTATTAATGATCCCGGTCAACAAGTCCCCCAGCTCATCTGTCTCTGGTCTTACTGGGGGTCCACCACCAGTCTTGAAACGCTCCCTACGAGCAACAGTATTTGTCTTCTTTAAGTAGATTTTTATGTTTTTCCACAGGACCTTAGAAAGACAAGACAAAATATAAATAATATTAGTAATTATGTATGATATTGTGTGTGTTACATTTCTGTCACACAAATACATTTAGGCTCCACTGTGTTGTGTTACAGAAGAAAACAAACATTTCAAAGTGACTCTGATTTGTAAAAGTGGGCCAACAATAAATACAGTATCTTACCTGAAGTTGTTGTAGTGTCCTTTTGTTAACTTTTTCATTTGAGTTGAATTCATTACAAATGGTATCCAGGCATTATTTTTCTTGTTTTCTGTTGATGAATCATGCTGTTTGCTGTCGATAATTGGGTGGTTTGACACAATTCTCTTCAAGATGGTTTTTTCAGTCACTGAAATGTTGGTTTAGGTGACTTGCTCCAATTCCCCACAATGCTTATGTATTAGTGTCCCATCCCTGTTTTTTGAAGCATCCTCAGTAAAATATAAACACAACGTGTAAAGTGTTGGTCCCATGTTTCATGAGCTGAAATAAAAGATCCCAGAAATGTTCCATATGCACAAAAAGGTTATTTCTCTCAAATGTTCTGCGCAAATTTGTTTACATCCCTGTTAGTGTGCATTTCTCCTATGCCAAGACAATCCATCCACCTGACAGCTGTGACATATCAAAAAAGCATTATCATTACATAGGTGCACCTTGTGCTGGGGACAATAAAAGGCCACTCTAAAATGTGCAGTTCTGTCACACAACACAATGCCACAGATGTCTCAAGTTTTGAGGGAGCATGAAATTGGCATGCTGACTGCAGGAATGTCCACCAGAGCTGTTGCCAGAGAATGTAATGTTAATTTCTCTACCATAAGCTGCCTCCAACGTTGTTTTAGAGAATTTGGCAGTATCGTCCAACCGTAGACCATGTGGTATGGCGTCGTGTCAACAAGCGGTTTGCTGATGTCAACGTTGTAGAACAGAGTGCCCCATGGTGGTGGTGGGATTATGGTATGGGAAGGCATAAACTACGGACAACGAACACAATTGCATTTTATCGATGGCATTTTGAATGCACAAAAATACAATGACGAGATCCTGAGGCCCATTGTGAGGCCCATTTTTTTAAGGTATCTGTGACCAACAGATGCATATCTGCATTCCCAGTGATGTGAAATCCATACATTAAGGCCTAATGAATTTATTTCAGTTGATTGATTTCCTCATATGAACTGTAACTCAGTAAAATCAATGAAATTGTTGCATGTTGCATTTATATTTTTGTTCAGTATAATTAGGCTTCACAAAGATTAACTGCTTTGTCCTTACTAACCAGTTAATCTGGTCTGGGACTCCTTAGTCTTGGTCTGGGACTCCCTGGTCTAGAACTAATTAATCTGAAGTTAAGCAACGTCTCAGAAAGCAATTTTCTAGAACAATTTAAGTAGAATTAGCCTAGTCAGTCCAGATTTAAATTAAACTATGTCCGGGAAACCGCCCCATTATGTGATTTGTTAAGCCAAATGTTACTTCTAAACTAATGTAGGATTGCTTAAACAAAGGGGGTGAATACTTAGTGTATGCAACGACTACATTTTAGTTATAAAACATTTATTAATTTGTACACATTTGTAGATTTTTATTTTCACTTTGATCAATGACAAAACATTTAAATTAAAATCTATTTCAATCCCACTTTGTAACGCAACAAAATGCGAAAAAAAAGTTAAAGGGGGTGTAGACTTTCTATGGGCACTGCAGTTGACCCATCTGAAGCTGTTGGCCAGAGGTCTTTCCAAATGCTGGCCCTCCGCTCGGCTGGCCCTGTATGTCCTGTCTGTTTCTGCCTCTGTCTCTCTGTCTCTCTCTGTCTCTCTGTCTCTCTGTCTCTCTCTGTCTCTCTTTCTCTCTCTCTGCCTCTCGGTTTCTCTCTCTCTGTCTCTCTGTTTCTCTCTCTCTGCCTCTCTGTTTCTCTCTCTCTGCCTCTCTGTTTCTCTCTCTCTGCCTCTCTGTTTCTCTCTCTCTGCCTCTCTGTTTCTCTCTCTCTGCCTCTCTGTTTCTCTCTCTCTGTCTCTCTTTCTCTCTCTCTCTGCCTCTCTGTTTCTCTCTCTATCTGTCTCTCTGTTTCTCTCTCTCTGCCTCTCTGTTTCTCTCTCTCTGCCTCTCTGTTTCTCTCTCTCTGCCTCTCTGTTTCTCTCTCTCTGTCTCTCAGTTTCTCTCTCTCTGTCTCTCTGTTTCTCTCTCTCTGTCTCTCTGTTTCTCTCTCTCTGCGACCCCAAAACACTGCGAGCTGGACCTGGGCCAACACGCCATGTCCGGCCAAAACGAATAACTACAATTATTTAAAGAAGCGAGTGTGTGTGGGTGGGAGGTAGAGAGAGAGACAGATGGATAACTATTGATTTTGTCCTTTTACTCAGGCTCTGATAATCACCTCAATTCTAATTTGATGAAGGATCCCTTCCCTGCATGCAGTTGGGAATCTACATTGTGGGTATTCTCACGTACGCTATATCATTACCACAGTAGCCTACTCAGTACAGTACTGAACGCATAAGAGCATGCTTTTGCATCACTGCTTTCAAAACCTAAGCATGGAAGGTGATAACTCATTGGAACTCTTATTGTGATCAAGCTTAAGCAACTAATGTGTGCAGGCACATATTCACAAAGCATCTCAGGGTAGCAATGCTGATCTAGGATCAGCTATGCCTTTTAAGCATTAAGAATAAGAGGGAGGACCAGCACTCTAGGGATGGGAATGACTAATCGCTTGAGTACTAGAACGGACGTCAAAGCTTGATCTTTAAGCAGAGATCCATTTTTTTCAAATACTGTAAAACTATTTGATGGAATGTTCTTTGTGGCTGCCAGAACGGCCAAGTGAAGTTTTGTCTTGAAGACAACGTCCATTTGCTTAGACTCTAGTGTTCCATCTGTACATGTGCATTTGCGGCGCTCAACAAAAAAGAAACCAAGCCAAGCATCACACTGTTTTTCTCCCTAAATTCCCTTTCCTCTCTGTGTCTCATTCGCTCAATTGCGTTCCAACCGCTTCCTCCACACACTCGTTCTGAGTGCACACACAAGCTCCTGTTGGGCCTATGTAAATGAATGACTATAAAAGTGTATCTAATTGATGGGATACAAAAGCTACATTCATTGCCAAATCACGACAGTTTATCACAAATTCAAAATGGACTGGTTGATTGAAGTAGGAAGAAATGTGTTCCAACAACGAGCTGCAGTTTCCGCTTAAGCTACTTTGGTAAGTGTAGTGCCATTTAGAATTGGTTAGCCTAAGCTATAACCTCCCCCTAAACATAGACAGGTTCCACACTGAAAATATGCAAAAAAAAACATTAGTTTGATAAAGACAAAAAGCGTATTTTCATCAGAATCATTAAGCATATGGCTACTCACCAAACAGATGTCGTTGCTGTAATTCATCACTTTACAGTGTTCAATGTGGAATTGTTCATCATAAAAAAAACAATTAAAAAAAATTGAAACGAAATTGAACATCTGTATATGGAGAAGAAGACCGATTTTGGTTTGTAACCCTGAGCAAATTGTATTTCAACTCGCCAAATTGAGCCCCGTTTCAAATGATCACTCTTTGAGATTAACTGTTCTAGGCACGAGATGCACAAAAATATTAAGTTACATTTTATTCTGTTATTACATCATGTTTTAAAAAAAACTATAAAATAGGTGTGTCTTGACTGTTATAAGGGCTCGTGAAATAAAAGCGTCTTGTCTGCTAAATTAACAAAACAAGGCTATGCCATTGCACAGCCATAGTCTTCTATACAAGCGCCACTGCTGAGGTTACTGCCTTGTTGAAGATTGCGTTCTACTATATAATATAACCAGTTGATATTACGGTTTCAATAAATTAATCTTAAATGGCACTTGCTTTTTTATTGACTGAATATTTGTGGGGCAATTTAGCAATTAGGATTTGTTATCTGTAATGGTTATGATAAATTAGGCATTGTTGCGATCTGTTGGCATATAGATAAACGCTCACATATTTTATTCCAGTGCGGGCCTTGTGTTTAAAAATATATATATATAATTTTTTTATTCGAGTACTCGAAAAAAAAATATGTGAGTACTCAAACAGATAAAAATGTCAAATGCCCATCCCTACAGCACTCCTGATTAAATCAGCACCCATTACGTTTTATGGAAGCTCAATGGAGCCTCTCCACACAGGGGGGCAGTGCCCAGCCAAGTAACCCAGGATCTGTCTCTCTTTTCCCCTTGTCAGCCAGCCTTAACACCCTGCCTCCTCCACCCCACCCGGCCTCCAGTCCCTAGCCCTGCAAGGGGGGCAGATAAATTGCACACCTCCTCTCCCTCGATCTCTGGAACAATTAATGGACTTCCTGCCAGCCAAGGTGGTGGGCTAAAGCAGGATTCAGAGTCTCGGGGATGGAGGGATGAGGCAGGAAGTGAGGAAAGAAAGCAGGAGGGAGAGAGGTAGGGGGGAGGAGAGGGTGACGTTGAGTTATGTCACCCCAAACGGAAACACTCTGTTCTATTAAAAGGCCTTCTACCAGACGTTTACTTGTTGAAGAGTGGGCTGGGAGCGTGGGTCCAGGGGGTTAGTGACAGGGGGTCTGTCCCTAGCCTGTAAACACACACACACAATCTCAGAATCCTGATAAATCTCCCTGTCAACACGAATGGGGGAGAACACTCGAAGCGGGGATGGTACAGTATACAACATACAACCTGCTAAGTGCAGCCATAGCACCACAGCCCCACCCCTCTGCCCCTCTCTCCCCCATTTACCCACCCTTTAAGAAGGGGAGAGATGCAAGACTCATGGGCCTCCACCCTGGAGAGATGGCAGCTAGTGTTTGTTTAAGTAATGTGGTGTCGACTCCCTCTGGTATCCTTGTAAACGATAGGCTGGTGAGCAGAGAGGTGGAGGTGTTAAGAGTTAAGGGGGATTAAGGTGCAGGAGTTAGGCTCCGCCTCAGCCATCGCCATTCGGTCAAGATTGCGTTAGGTTCACATTCACATGTGAATTATACTGAACAAAAATATAAACGTAACAAGTGTTGGTCCCATGTTTCATGAGCTGAAATAAAAGATCCCAGAAATGTTCCATATTCACAAAAAACGTATTAATCTCAAATTTTGTGCACAAATTTCTTTACATCCCTGTAAGTGAGCATTTCTCCTTTGCCAAGATAATCCATCCACCTGACAGGTGTGGCATATCAAGAAGCTGATTAAACAGCATGATCAATATAAAGGTGCACCTTGTGCTGGGGGCAATAAAAGGCCACTCTAAAATGTGCAGTTGTCACACAATACAATGCCACAGATGTCTCATGTTTTGAGGGGAGAGTGGCCATTTATGGCCATTTATTGAGCTGTTGCCAGATAATTGAATGTTAAATTCTCTACCATAAGCAGCCTCCAACATTGTTTTAGAGAATGTAGCAGTACGTACAACCAGCCTCACTACTGCAGACCACATGTAAGCATGCCAGCCCAGGACCTCCACATCTGGCTTCTTCACATACATCTGAGACCAGCCACCCGGACAGCTGATGAAACTGTGGGTTTGCACAACTGAAGAATTTCTGCACAAACTTTCAGAAACCGTCTCAGGGAAGCTCATCTGCTTGCTCGTCGTCCTCACCAGGGTCTTGACCTGACTGCAGTTTGGCGTCAGTAACTGACTTCAGTGGGCAAATGTTCACCTTCGAATGCCACTGGCACGCTGGAGAAGTGTGCTCTTTAAACTGTAATGGGCAGATGGCAGACAGCGTGTATGGTGTGTTGTGGGCTAGCGGTTTGCTGATGTCAACGTTAGAACAGAGTGCCCCATAGTGGCAGTGGGTTTATGGACAACGAACACAATTGTATTTAAGACACTGTGATGAGATCCTGAAGCCCATTGTCGTGCCATTCATCTGTAGCCATCACCTCATGTTTTAGCATGATAATGCACGGCCCCATGTACACAATTCCTGGAAGCTGAAAATGTCTCAGTTCTTCCATGGCATGCACACTCGGACATGTCACCCATTGAGCATGTTTGGGATGCTCTGGATCGACATGTACAACAGTATGTTCCAGTTCCCGCTAACATCCAGCAACTTCGCACAGCCATTGAACAGGAGTGGGACAACATTCCACAACATCAACAGCCTGATCAACTCCATGCGAAGGGAGATGTGTCACACTGCTTGAGGCAAATGGTGGTCACACCAGATACTGACTGGTTTTCTGTTCCACGCCCCTACCTTTTTTTAAAGGTATCTGTTAACTGTATTCCCAGTCATGTGAAATCCATAGATTAGGGCCTAATGAATTTATTTCAATTGACTGATTTCCTTATATGAACTGTAACTCTATCAAATATTTGAAATTGTTGCATGTCACATTTATATTTTTGTTCAGTATAGTTGCTGTTGCTCGGTGGAATACCTACACCGCTTCTGTAAAATTCCATCTCCATAAAAGGATGACGTTAGCTCTATGAAATATAGATTCTGCACCTAGAGTGCATTTCCACATTTTGTTACTTTACAGCCTTAATCTGAAATTGATTAAATACTTTTTTTTCCTCATCAATCTACAAACAATACCCCATAATGATGAATTTTTTGCAAATTTACAATAAAAAACACAACAGAAATACCTTATTTACATAAGTATTCAGACCCTTTGCTATGAGACTCGGAATTGAGCTCAGGTGCATCCTGCTTCCATTGATCATCCTTGAGATGTTTCTACAACTGGATTGGAGTACACCTGTGGTACATTCAATTGATTGGACATGATTTGGAAAGGCACACACCTGTCTATATAAGGTCCCACAGTTGACAGTGCATGTCAGAGCAAAAACCAAGCCATGAGGTCAAAGGAATTGTCCATTGAGCTATGAGTCAGGATTTTGTCGAGGGACAGATCTGGGGAAGGGTACCAAAACATTTCTGCAGCATTGAAGGTCCCCAAGAACACAGTGGCCTCTACCATTTTTAAATGGAAGAAGTTTGGAACTACCAAGACTCTTCCTAAGAGCTGGCCGCCCGGCCAAACTGTGCAATCGGGGAGAAGGGCCTCCGAAAAGCACCAGAGTTCCTCTGTGGAGATGGGAGAACCTTCCAGAAGGACAACCACCTCTGCAGCACTCCACCAATCAGACCTTTATGGTAGAGTGTCCAGATGGAAGCCATTCCTCAATAAAAGCCCCAATTGGAGTTTGCCAAACCTAAAGGGACTCTTAGACCATGAGAAACAAGATTCCCTGGTCTAATGAAACCAAGATTGAAGTCTTTGGCCTGAATGCCAAGTGTCACATCTGGAGGAAACCTGGCACCATCCCTACGGTGAAGCATGATGGTGGCAGCATCATGCTGTGGGGATGTTTTTCAGCGGCAGGGACTGGGAGATTAGTCAGGATCGAGGGGAAGATGAACGGAGCAAAGTACAGAGAGATCCTTGATGAAAACCTGCTCCAGAGCGCTCAGGACATCAGACTGGGGTGAAGGTGTACCTTCCAACAGGACAACGACCCTAAGCACACAGCCAAGACAACACAGGAGTGGCTTCGGGACCAGCCAGAGCCCGGACTTGAACCCGATCAAACATCTCTGGAGAGACCTGAAAATAGCTGTGCAGTGACGCTCCTCATCCAACCTGACAGAGCTTGAGAGGATCTGCCCAGAAGAATGGGAGAAACTCCCCAAATACAGGTGTGCCAAGCTTGTAGCGTCATACCCAAGAAGACTCGAGGCTGTAATCGCTGCCAAAGGTGCTTCAACAAAGTACTGTCTGAATATTTATGTAAATTTGATATTTCATATTTATTAATTTTTATACATATGCACAAATTCATAAAAACCTGTTTTTGCTTTGTCATTATGGGATATTGTGTGTAGATTGATGAGGGGAAATAAATATTTAATCAATTTTAGAATAAAGCTGTAACGTAACAAAATGTGGAAAAAGTCGAGGGGTCTGAATACTTTCCGAATGACCAAGGACAAATGCCCGCTAGGGTGATTCTCTTATCTTTATTTACTTGGCTTAATAATAACATCAAGCCTCATATTTGGACGCGATGACAACTAAAAGCAACAAAAAAATATGTTGGGATATATAAACTAGCGTTTGAAATAACCCTTTATTCCACCATTCTAAAGGACTGACCTTTATCCATCGTAAGAAGGCTCATGTCCATTCTAGTATTTAAATAAAAAATTGTATGTATATCTCAGTCTTTTGCTATCAATCTAGCTGTCCAACATCTCTTATACTGTAAATGAAATAACTGCAGGCCCTGCACCCACGCACACGCACACACACACACACACACACACACACACACACACACACACACACACACACACACACACACACAAACACTAGAGTCAGGAGAGCCACCAGCCCAGAGGCCAATCCTCTTCAGCTACACTGCACTAGAGATTGTATGTCATCATCTTCCTCTCCTCTCTTTTCCTCCTACACATCTCACTTCTCTTTTATTCCATTTCTTCGTACTCCGTCGGATTGAATCGTCTGGGAGTTGAATAAGGTAAGGGGCTGGACTTAGACTCTTTGAACCGCACCATCCATGGCTCCGTCCCTGTAGCTTATAGAGCTGTAGCTATAGTGACTGTTGTGCTATATCAGCTCTCTCTCTCTCTCTCTCTCTCTCTCTCTCTCTCTCTCTCTCTCTCTCTCTCTCTCTCTCTCTCTCTCTCTCTCTCTCTCTCTCTCTCCCTCCCTCCCTCCCTCCCTCCCTCCCTCCGTCCCTCCCTCCCTGAGACAAAGCGGGCCCAAATAGTGTCTGACTGTAATGCACTAAGGACCCAGTTCCTGAATCACAATGAAGATGAGCTTAGTCGCTGTTCCCTAGGTGACGGGATGACTAATTCGGGGGGAAGGACTGGGGTGGGGAGATACACTCCTCTGCACACACACACACAAACAAACACGCGCACACACACACATGCATGTGCAGGAACACATACATACACTTTGGCTAATCAGGATGGGCATTGAGACTTTCTCCTGAGTTCGAAAAACACACACGCGCTCCACCTCAACAAACTGAGTCACGCTGCCAACTAAGACGCTTATTTCCTGGGAAACCTGTGGTTCTGCATACAAACACACACACACACACACACACACAAATACACACGTGGCGCCGTAATTAAGTCCTCTAAATGGTAAACAAAAGACTGCAACAAAGGACTAAGCCAATAAACAAACAGTGTGCAAACGACTGAGAGTGTGCCTGTTTCTCTTGAGTCTTTTTTAAATGTCAGAAAGCTCCTTGCATTGCTTTAGCTCTCGTGTCAACAAGTGGATGGCAAGTGTGTAGAATGACTCATGATGGTTGGTAGTGTGTGTAATAAATAATAATACATTATATTTATATAGCGGACCCAAAGTTGTGCGTGCATGCGTGTGTTTATGCGTACATGACCATTTCTGTGTGTGCCCACTCCCCTAGCCGGCCTGTGTAAGCCTCTCTAACCTCTACCCCTGATATTGCTAGGTCACCTAGCTTTCAGCCTGAGATGTATTATCATATTTATTAGGGATCCACAGAGCCATTGAGGGAAAAGCCAAATCTTAGACTGTGCTGCAGTGTAAACAAAACTGCAAATCATAGCAGCGCTCCTCTCAGCAGAGAACCGAGCAACGCCACAGAAAATAGATCCAATCCCTGCACGGTTGTCAAGGAGACAATGCAATGTTGCGGGTACTCATTGTATGTTGTTTTTCAAAGGCTTTCCAGAGCTTTGGATTCAAATAACCTGTTGAAGACACTTGACTAACTACTGAGTCACGTACCACCCATCATAATGCATAGGAAATAGTGTATGGGTTTTGTAACCATTCACTAAGTAGATCTCTCTTAAAGGCATTGAGAAAGAAAGACACTGTGGTGAATGTTGCTATTCATATCACCCACACTGGAATCAATTTGCAATCTGGGCCCATATCTATTGTGTTGGCCCAACTGAAAAACACTAATTGGAGCCACGAGACGGCTCCACATAAGAGCTGTGGGGAGGAAATGTACAGTGTGGCCATTAGGGCTACAGTTCATCATTACTGGTGCACAGCTACATAGCCTATCCATAGACATACAGGTACTTTTTGGAAAACTGTCTCTCATGTTGGCTCCAAATGTCCCACGACAATGGCTGAATCCCATATGACACCACATTTTCCTATTTAGTGCATTACTTTTTACCAGAGCCCTAGGGTGCCATTTTGGACTTAGCCAATATCTTTCTAACTATAGCTATTGACGCCAATATGGCCAGTATGGCGCCCCATGAAATTACATATCTCTGTGTATGGTTCTGGTACACACCACAGGCCTGTATACACCAATGACTAACAGAGTCTACTGAAGGATATATCTAGCCTAAGGGTTTGGCGCTAAGCTAACGCTAATGAGCTTGACTAACTATCTCCTCCACCTGTTTCTAAGCACAGTGGGGAAGCTATTGTATAGCATGCAACACATCTCCTGTCTGTTCATGCAGTTTTGAACATGAACGCATGCACACATAGCATTCTATTCCACACAGACACCACTGCTTCCACAGACACCATATAGATAGTTTTACTGTCCTCTTTAGCCCGCCATTTCACGTGTTTACTACAGAGTTTACGTGTGGCTAGTTCACGATGTCACCGCTGCTGAAAGTCAAGGACCAACGGCCCCCTCCACTTCCTCCTTCCACGTCATTATCATTATACGACTTCTCAACTTGATTTATTTACGTTGGAAGGTGGTAATAGCTGAATGAAGTGAGAAGGAAGAGGGGTAAAGGAGATGGGCACCAGGAGAATAATTCCCACTATATTAAACTTTACTGAGCTCAACAAGGGACACGCTGAGGTAATTGAAAACAATATAAACAATCCATAAAACTAGGCCGGACAGGAGCTACTGCCTTTGGACTGAGCAGGGGAGAATGTGGTGTGTGTGTGTGACAGAGAGAGTGAGTGATCTAATTAGACTCCTGGATATTGGATTATCTTGTTTACACTGGCGTGAGTGACAGAAAACAATGACAGAAAAAGAGAGAAGAGGAGAGAGGGGAAAACAAAGGTCCCAGGGGTAGAGGACAACTACCCACTACCCACAATCCTCAGCTGCACTGATCTGTTCTGCAACTGATCAGCCCTCCAGTGGATCAACTGGTTAGATTGTTTTTTCCTTCCACACTGCTTAGAGGGTCTCCTTTGAACTCAGGGACTTAGATCTATGGAACACAGATCTGCTAGATCTCGGAGGTAGGTGGTTAGCTCACCTCAAAACAAATTTAAAACCTCTTCAAAACCCCAACCGATACTTTTCAGTCAAAGGGGTCAAATATCTATAGGAGTGCATTTCCCAACCCCCTGTTACTAAAGAACAAAAGAATGCTAGGTGCATTTCCAGTGGAGTATTGATTGCTCTTCTCACTCCTCATCTCTACTCTCTCCCTCCTCTCTCTCCCTCTATCCGAGCCAAGCAGTCGGTCTTGGCATGGAGGTTACAATTACGAAAATGGACAGCGGAGTTGTTTCTTTTAATCTATCTGTACCGTTCCACAGTCCCCCTCGCTCGCCCGGTCGACACTCGCCCCATTTAAAAGCCACTGTTTCAAGAGAAACGACACATTTAAACCCGTTCACCGTAAAATAGCGGCTCGTTGATTGCTGTTGGGACATCAGTCGCTCTGCCTGTTTGACTACAGTGTGAGGGATGAGGCGGCTATTTTTAGCACAGAGATATTTCTTTGGGATGATTCGTCGTCCATCTATCCGTATTCTCACTCTCTCAATCTCTCTCTCTCACTCTCTCTCTCTCTCTCACTGAACGCTCTCTCATGTGGCAGCGGTGAAGCAAACCCACTTTCTATAGAGACAATGCTACAGTGAGGGAAAAAAGTATTTGATCCCCTGCTGATTTTGTACGTTTGCCCAGTGACAAAGAAATTATCAGTCTATCATTTTAATGGTAGGTTTATTTGAACAGTGAGAGACAGAATAACAACAAAAAAATCCAGAAAAAAGCATGTAAAAATTTTTATAAATTGATTTGCATTTTAATGAGGGAAATAAGTATTTGACCCCCTCTCAATCAGAAAGATTTCTGTCTCCTCAGGTGTCTTTATACAGGTAACGAGCTGAGATTAGGAGCACACTCTTAAAGGGAATGCTCCTAATCTCAGCTTGTTACCTGTATAAAAGACACCTGTCCACAGAAGCAATCAATCAATCAGATTCCAAACTCTCCACCATGGCCAAGACCAAAGAGCTCTCCAAGGATGTCAGGGACAAGATTGTAGATCTACACAAGGCTGGAATGGGCTACAAGACCATCGCCAAGCAGCTTGGTGAGAAGGTGACAACAGTTGGTGTGATTATTCGCAAAAGGAAGAAACACAAAATAACTGTCAATCTGCCTCGGCCTGGGGCTCCATGCAAGATCTCACCTCGTGGAGTTGCAATGATCATGAGAACGGTGAGGAATCAGCCCAGAACTACACGGGAGGATCTTGCCAATGATCTGAAGGCAGCTGGGACCATAGTCACCAAGAAAACAATTGGTAATACACTACGCCGTGAAGGACTGAATTCCTGCAGCCCCCGCAAGGTCCCCCTGCTCAAGAAAGCACATATAAAGGCCAGTCTGAAGTTTGCCAATGAAAATCTGAATGATTCAGAGGAGAACTGGGTGAAAGTGTTGTGGTCAGATGAGACCAAAATCGAGCTCTTTGGCATCAACTCAACTCGCCGTGTTTGGAGGAGGAGGAATGCTGCCTATGACCCCAAGTCAAACATGGAGGTGGAAACATTATGTTTGGGGGGTGTTTTTCTGCTAAGGGGACAGGACAACTTCACCGCATCAAAGGGATGATGGACGGGGCCATGTACCGTCAAATCTTGGGTGAGAACCTCCTTCCCTCAGCCAGGGCATTGAAAATGGGTTGTGGATGGGTATTCCAGCATGACAATGACCCAAAACACACGGCCAAGGCAACAAAGGAGTGGCTCAAGAAGAAGCATTAAGGTCCTGGATGGCCTAGCCAGTCTCCAGACCTTAATCCCATAGAACATCTGTGGAGGGAGCTGAAGGTTCGAGTTGCCAAACGTCAGCCTCGAAACCTTAATGACTTGGAGAAGATCTGCAAAGAGGAGTGGGACAAAATCCCTCCTGAGATGTGTGCAAACCTGGTGGCCAACTACAAGAAACGTCTGACCTCTGTGATTGCCAACAAGGGTTTTGCCACCAAGTACTAAGTCATGTTTTGCAGAGGGGTCAAATACTTATTTCCCTCATTAAAATGCAAATCAATTTATAACATTTTTGACATGCGTGTTTCTGGATTTTTTTGTTGTTATTCTGTCTTTCACTGTTCAAATAAACCTACCATTAAAATTATAGACTGATCATGTCTTTGTCAGTGGGCAAACGTACAAAATCAGCAGGGGATCAAATACTTTTTTCCCTCACTGTACATGCTATTGCTGTTGTAAAAGTGATATGAGAATGCAACAGAAAAATCAATGTTCTTATTGGACAATGTCAGCACTGATAATGTTTACCTCCATCTAACACATTAGCCACTAGTAATCTCTCAAACAGCCTGTGTGTGTGTCCTAGCCAGATTGCTGACATTTCTATGCCGTTCTCTGTTTTTCCTCCCTCTCATATGTGCATATGAAGAGCAAGAAATGCATTATTAGCTAGCCCAGATAATAGACAAGCGTCATGATAAATGTCAGCTGTTGTCAGCACTTAATGCCTCAACCTTTCCACTGAGAGGGAGAGAGAGAGAGAGAGAGAGAGAGAGAGAGAGAGAGAGAGAGAGAGAGAGAGAGAGAGAAAGAGAGAGAAAGAGAGTTTGAATTCCTAAGAGTTTCACTGATCTGAATGACACATACCATGAGTCTAATTCCACGTCCTTAATCTTTTTTTTTTACTTACAACTGCTATTTCGAACAGTACAACCTGTTTTCCTACAACCCAGACGAAGAAACTCTATTAGCATTGACATATTTCTCCACCCTGTTCTGTACACCTTTTGTACTCATCGCCATGGTACATTTCAGTTGCATAAGAACAACAACAACACAAGCTTGAACACTAAACATCTCTTGATAAAGCATACAGGGATACAATGTACCTCTTGCTCTAATCTATCGACAGTGATTGTGTCTCAAGGAGCAATGGTGGCGGCGGTGCCAAAGCAAAATATCCCACGTCGACGCCTGTCCTTTAAAATGAACACTTGGCCATTATTATCCCCAGACGTGGACAGAGTGTGAAGACAACGTGAAAGGCCAGCGTGTGTGTGGTGTGTGTGGTGTGTGTGTGTGTGTGTGCCGTCTGACCAGCTGCTAGTGTAAAAATAACGACACAATTAGCAAGGATCGTCTCATTATTAGGATGGCTACTGCCCCTTGTGTCTGAGAATTGTGTACCTACAGTACGTGTGTGTGTTTGTGTGAGTGGGTGTTTGTTTATGTGTGGTTGATCTGAGCTACCCTTGCCACTTTGACAGCGAGGTCGTACGGACATGACAATTGGGATGATACGCGCAATAATGTCCACTTCTATGTCCCAATGAGAATAGACAACTCGTAACTTGGAGTGGGCTGCCTTGAATTACTGTACAGCCATGGCAAGGTCTTCCAGCTGGCAATCATCAGAATCCCCTCTCATTTAAACCTCATATGACCTCTATTATCTTCAGTAAACAAACGCCTCGATGCCTCGTAAACTACTCAGTGTTCTACGAGACAACAGTCGGTTTGACTAAGTTCCAAATGGCACCCTATTCCCTATAGTTTTGAGCAGAGCACTTTGGCCTATAGTACACTATATAGGGAATAGGGTGCCATTTGGGACACACACTCGTTCTTCACTCATATGTTTACAAGGTGGAGTAGTAATGCCCACAGTGCCACTAAATGCCACCGGACATTGATGATAAAGAGTCTCAGGACCAGCACCAAGGATGAAAGCATCCCAAATGGCACCCTATTCCCTATATAGTGTACTACTTTTGGCCAGGGCCCATAGGGCTCTGGTCAAAAGTAGTGCACTATGTAGGAAATAGGATGCCATTTGGGACGAACTTCATGTCCAGCAGGCAAAGTCAAAACAGCAATCAGCACGAACCCCTCGGTGCGATTGCTTAATTTATCTAATTACTTCATTAAGGGAACACAGATAACTTCTGGCCCACGGTCTTCAATTAATATGACAACTCGGAGCCAAACGTTTTTATAGGTGCTGCTTTCTTACCGCGCAATAATAAACTATAAATTGTGAGTCCAATTAATTTGGAATTGGTGTAATTAAGGCGATGGGAAGTGGCGAGGAGCGGCAGACCTATTGCTCCTCAGGGAGGGTGAGCTGCCTGGGACATAAATAACCATAGCCAAGAAAATAAAATATCCATCCACCTTCAAAATATCCTTTCGGCTCTCGGATATGCATAGATGGAAGTCATTTAGAAGCTAGTCACTTTTTGTTGCTGTTGATTCAATTTCCAAAATGTATTGGATGTCACGCCCTGACTCAAGGGACTCGTATTTGTTGAGTCAGGGTGTGTAATTTCTGTGTTGTGTTTTTCTATGTTAGATCTAGTATGTGTAGATCTATGTTGGCCGGGGTGGTTCCCAATCAGAGGCAGCTGTAGCTCGTTGTCTCTGATTGGGGACCATACTTAGGCAGCCTATTGGCACTAGTGGGTTGTGGGATCTTGTTCCGTGTAAAGGTTTGGTGTGTTGTGTTGTGCTACCTTGGACTTCACGTATCGTTTCTTTATTGTTTTGTCGTTGTGTTTATTCGTTAATAAACATGTATGCATATCACGCTGCGCCTTGGTCCGTCTCATCTATAAACGATTGTGACAGAAGATCCCACCAAACGAGGACCAAGCAGTGTGCCCAGGAAGAGCGAATAGCGATGTCACAGGTGGGCAAATTGTGGTCATGGGAGGAGATATTTTGCGGGGAAAGGGCCATGGGCGAAGGTAAATGCCCAGGCAGGAGAGGAACGACGGCAACACGGAAGCCGGCCGAGGAGGAGGCCCGAGAAGCAGCCCCAATAATTTTTTTTGGGGGCTAAAGGGGTGGTCGGGAGTGATAGAGAAGAGCCCCGACCACTGCACCCGGTTGGGTTTCGGATTGGGTCCACGACCTTGGGAAGAGGAGTGGGAACAGTACTACACTGGAGGAGTCGGAGGATGACGACGACGACGAGTGTCTGTTCCTAACCGTGGGGGCTCCCGGAGGAGTCCTCACGGGAAGAGGAGTGCCGACGACGAAGACCCGAGAGGCAACCCCAAGAAACATTTTTTTGGGGGTGCACACGGTGTGGACGACGAGGCAGCAGGAGGCAGCGACAGGCAGGATCTGCAGGTTAGGAGAGGAGGCCACCAGGTTACGGGATTGGTTCAGAGGGAGCAGGAGTGATTCGATCAGAGGGAGGCGCTAGAGGAGGCTATAAGGAGAAGGAGAGTGTAGAGGCAGGCGAGAGGAGCTGGTTAGGCAGCAGAAGGAGCGGGGTTTATAAAGGAACCCAGTCCCGCTCCTCGCACCAAGCAAGTGGTGCGTGTCGCCAGTCCGGTCCGGCCCGTTCCTGCTCCCAGCACTAAGCCAGTGGTGCGTGTTCCCAGTACGGCCCGACCCATTCCTGCTTCCCGCACTAAGCCAGTGGTGTGTGTTCCCGGTGCACGGTCCGGCCTGTTCTGTCCCTCGCACCAAGCCAGTGGTGTGCGTCGCCAGCCCAGCCCCGGCCTGTTCCTGTTCCACCGGTGCCGGTCCGGCACCGGTCAGCTGCTCCACTCCGAGCCAGAGCAGTCCGCTCCACCGGTGCCTGATCCAGCTCCGGTTAGCTGCTCCACTCTGGAGCAAGAGCAATCCGCTCCACCGGGGTCTAGTCCAGCTCCGGTCAGCGGATCCACTCCGGAGCCAGAGCAGTCCGCTCCACCGGTGCCCAGTTCAGCTCCGGTCAGCTGCTCCACTCCGGAGCCAGAGCAATCCGCTCCAACGGGGTCCAGTCCAGCTCCGGTCAGCGGCTCCACTCCGGAGCCAGAGCAGTCCGCTCCACCGGTGCCACCCGGCCCCTACCCTGTTATGTTTATGTGGCGCGGTCAGAGTCCGCACATTTGGGGGGTACTGTCACGCCCTGACTCAAGGGACTCGTATTTGTTGAGTCAGGGTGTGTAATTTCTGTGTTGTGTTTTGCTATGTTATTTTTTCTATGTTAGATCTAGTATGTGTAGATCTATGTTGGCGGGGTGGTTCCCAATCAGAGGCAGCTGCAGCTCGTTGTTCTGATTGGGAACCATACTTAGGCAGCCTATTGGCACTAGTGGGTTGTGGGATCTTGTTCTGTGTAAAGGTATGTTGTGTTGTGCTGCCTTGGACTTCACGTATCGTTTGTTTATTGTTTTGTCGTTGTGTTTATTCACGCTGCGCTTGGTCCGTCTCGTCTATAAACGATCGTGACATGGATTGACCTATCAAAGCGTGGGTTGACCTACTAGCCAATGAAGTTAGTGAATTAGACAGCGGGCAGGATGTGGGCGGGATCTGGGTGTATTCAAACGTTCCTCAATGTCTGCTAGTGTCATTAGTACTCTATCATGGGCAGCTTAGCTTCTCTTAGGTTCACCCTCTAGGTAAAGATCTGGGATCAGCATCCTCCCCAATCCTAACCTTAACCATTGCTGGTGAAAATGTAAAACTGAACCAAGATCCACCTCTAGGGGCAACTAACTCTACTCCCTTAGGTTCACATTAGGATAATTAAAAGTCATAAATCTAGAGGTTAAATGCTAGGCCTGATGGTGTTCAGGGGTCACCTGTTCCTATTCACTGTTTGACCTTTGACCCTGAATAGCCCCTGACCCTAGCAGTCCAAGTGATGATACAGCACACAAGGGACTCTTTTTTGGGGGTTTCAAAAACAAATTAAGTTTGGATAAGAATCAATAGCCTGTTGAACCAACACGAGTTGAAGTTAAAGCAAAAGTTTGAGGTTCACTTCTGTATAAGATAGAATTGTGGAATTCCCATGTAGCTAGCATGACCTTTGTTGATGAAAATACAGGAAAGTATATAGGACATACAGTAGCGATCCAGTCTTAAGTTTTCCATGAATAAACATCAGGCAATATCCACAAGCCCTCTCAATGACAGGGTTATATAAGTATGATGCATTAGAGGCTGGTGGGAGGAGCTATAGGAGGACAGGCTCATTGTAATGGCTGGAATGGAATAAATGGAACAGAGTCAATCGTGGTTTCCACGTTAATGTGTTTGCTATCGCTCCATTTATACCATTCCAGCCATTATAACGAGTCCGTCCTCCTATAGCTCCTCCCACCAGCCTCACTGGTATGATGCCAATAGCTTGGGGACTTGGACTCAAAACTCTGTGGGACATAGTAGCATATTCTTTTCCGAAATACACTATATATACACAAGTATGTGGACACCCCTTCAAATTAGTGGATTCGGCTATTTCAGCCACACCCATTGCTGACAGGTGTATAAAATTGAGCACACGACCATGCAATCTCTATAGACAAACATTGCCAGTAGAATGGCCTTACTGAAGAGCAAAGTTATTTTTAACGTGGCACCGTCATAGGATGCCACCTTTCCAACAAGTCAGTTCGTCAAATGTCTGCCCTGCTAGAGCTGCCCGGTCAACTGTGAGATGTTCGATGAGCATGTGTCCACATACTTTCGTCATGTAGTGTATATAGAGTATGCCAAACAGTACTATGAGTGCATTACATTGTACTACATCAAACAGCTTTAAGTTCAGGTGTACACAACTCAACATATTCAACAATTTCAACATATTCAAAATCTATACTAAACTTGTGTATCAGCGAGAAAGAGAAAACACGTTGCTTGACCGTGGTGCTTTTGCTCATACATTGTGCTTTGTCCCGAGAAATCAAAGTTGAATGATTTGCCTGTTGGTTATACATAATTAATCTGCATCCATCTATGAGTTGTTTCTTTTCCCTCTTAGAAGAGAAAAGACACGAAAATAGCATTAATTCTAACTGGTGTGTATAATTTTACAGTTTCTCTCAGAGGGATGGTGGTTTATGAAGACACAATCCTGGAGCTCCATTAGTTAGAGTTCCCTCCACTGAGACAACAGGACGTCCCCACGATTCACAAGGTATGTCAGTTCTGCTCGAAATGTTCTCGTAATGCATGAAAGTACCCACAATGTCAGCTCCACACACAACAACCTCATAATGCATGAATAGTACCCACAATGTTTTTTGAACTGCCTAGACATCTGAAGCTGTAAAAGACCATCAACCATGAACTCCCAGATCCCTACATTTGTTTTGGTTTTCAAAGAGACTTTGAGATTCTTGTTTGTAATGAAAAGCGCTATATAAAATACATGTATTATTAATGTCAGCTCTGCACACAACGTCCTGATAATGCACATAAGTCCCCACAATGTCAGGATGACACACAACGCCTCATAATGACTGTCTCTTCGGGGACCTAGCCTCGGCATTACACCCACACTTTGGATTTTCAAAACTTATCATAGTTTCTTTCTCTCTACCCGTTGCCAGGCTTTCTTATGCTTTTTGTTGTCGTGGAGGAGGAGGCTGAGGAGAAGAGAAGCGGGTGGGGCAGAACTGACGCAAATAAATGTGCCGTCTGCTACCAGCAGCTGCTGATAAAAGTGGGAGTGGAGAGAGAGCGGGGGAAAATGCAGGGGCCCGGCAAGGCAAAACAAATGGAGTGATTAGGGCACCGGTTGGAAAACGCCGTGCAGGCAGGACACAGATAGCACTGGTTGCCATTATCCAAACACTGCAGGGGGTGGGGAGAGCGCAGTCGCTTAGAAACACACGGGCACACACGTACGTGGGCAAAAGCAGTCACACACATATGCACTCTCACACACATTGCAGGCTGCACTATTGCATCCCAACTGCCACCACGTACTGTATCTTCCCCAATCAGGCCAGGTTAAATAAAGGTTAAATACAGCCCAACATCAGGTTAGGAGATGAATAGGCTATACCCCTTATGAATTCTTCCTCTTCAGTCCTGGTTACATTACTAGTCGCACACACACACACACACACACACACACACAGAAGCACACACACAGGCCGACAGGCACGCAGGCATAACACACGCACACGCACACACAACATTCATCTCCTAACCCAATGTTGGGCTGTATTTAACCTTTATTTAAAACGCACACAGACACACACACACACACACACACACACACACACACACACACACACACACACACACACATACACAAACACACACACACACACATACATGCACTCTTCTTGCACAGCGATATTGGATATGTGGACTCACGCAGTCAACAAAGCTATGTAGTGTGAAGAGTATTGATTCTTAACATGGCCTTGCTATGAGAATGCTGTTGTCAAAATATTGCTACTGACAATTACTGATTGTGAGTAGAATGTGGAGTCACACTATCATTATGTTAGTCTAGTGAGTTTATGGATTTTTACAAAATATTATCCCTCCTTCAGGTCTCATTCCAAAGCTAACATGCAACAAACTGCTATACACATTGGCCACTCTCTTTCCCAATCACAGCCATAAAAGCCTAACTTTATTCAAATAAATTGTGTTTACCCGAGTATTCATGGTTGACTCTGCAAGGTCCTTACACCTGGCACCAATCAATATCCTACCGTGTACTTCTGCACACAAAACAAACCAACTAATATAACTGCACAAAGAAGCCAACTTAACTCAAATACTGTATGTAGTGGTATGTATTATTATAACGGTTTATGAAGACTATATGAATGCATACATAATGGGGTAAGAAAGTGTTACCTGTGATGGCCAACTACTGGCAGAAGCAGTTGTCGGAGATGAAATAAAACAGAGGTTTGTGGGTAATTGGCTGGTAACAGCTATGTGGATGGATGTGTTTAGGATGACTTTCCATGGTAACACAGTTATTTCTATATATACCCTCCTGCTCACCAGATACACAACTTTATTCTAAAGTGCAGTTTCATCACCAGAGAATACACCAAGGTGACAGACAAATGAGGAGGGTGTATGTACGTGTGTGTGTTTGTGTGAATGTGTATATGCGCATACGTGTGAGTGTGCATGTATTTGTGTGTGCCATTGTGCATATGTGAGTGTGGTGGGAATTGGGATATGTGTGGGGGGCGGTCCCCTTTCCCAAACTGCCAAATCATCCTCGGAGGAGGGCTGAGTCACAACCCCCCCCCCCCCCCCCCCACCTCCTCCCCCTCACCCCTCCTCAGTGAGAGAGAGCAGAAGAAACAATGGGCAGATTAAATCATTGGTGTCATGGAGAGCAGGACATTCCACGGCCGCACTGATAAGGGGGAGATTAATTGTACATAAAAGTGTGTAAAATGGTGTTAACCCTAAAACATTGAGCTGAGGTAGCAAAATCCGAATCCTTATCAGGGCTTATAAATGGGACTGGAATGTCAAGCTAAATGAAGAGAATGTGAGAGAGAGGGTTATGACTATATATGGCAGTCAAGGCATAATCAAACTGTGTTTGAAACAAGAGCATGGATATAAAAAAGCCACAAGCTTTCAGATATGTACCAAGTTCAGGGGGGTTTGAAGAGAGAGAGAGAGAGAGAGAGAGAGAGAGAGAGAAGAGAGAGAGAGAGAGAGAGAGAGAGAGAGAGAGAGAGAGAGAGAGAGAGAGAGAGACCTGAAAAGTACAGTCAGTGAGCACAGCTTGCCATTGAGAAGGGAGACACAGGCCCCCGTAGAGGAAAGGGTGAACCATACACCACAGCACAGCAGAACACGAGAAGAGTGATTTCCTGGACAAAATGTAAAAAAACAATTAGATAGTGTATTTCTCAAATTTGAAACCCTTATTAAGGTTCAAAGGGAGGACACACAGAGAGCGTGTGTTGGCAGCACACAACATTGCTGCCTGCCATAAAATTAGCGACAGTGTCGGACAGAACAACAACCCACATGTCCCATGTTATTGTTATTGTTCAATGTATGGTTATTTTGACCCTTGACTATTGTTGTTATGTTGTCCGTTGACAATATTCAAAATTATTATTATATTTATGTTAATATTGTAAATAAAAAGTAAGCTTTGGCAATATGTAAGTACATTGTTACATATGCCAATAAAGCAAATTGAATTGAATTGAATTGAATTGAATTGAGAGAGAGAGAGAGAGAGAGAGAGAGAGAGAGAGAGAGAGAGTGAGAGGAGAGAGAGAGAGAGAGAGAGAGAGAGAGAGAGAGAAAGAGAGAGAGAGAGAGAGAGAGAGAGAGAGAGACAGAGAGAGAGAGAGAAAGAGAGAGAGAGAGAGAGAGAGAAAGAGAAATGGAGGGAGGAAGGGAGGGAGGAATGGTGCAAGAGGTTTGGGGGTGAGGAATCATATTGGGTGAGACTCCCCTTCATCTGGCTTCTCTGGGGATTTGGGGAGCTCGTGTGTTGTGTGTGTGAGTGAGTGTGTGTGTCTAGCACTGAGAGCTGGGTGGTAGCTCAGGGTTTGTGGTACACTAGTGTCGTATGACACTGTTTCAGCACCACCTCAGGGGGACAGAACCAAACACAATTCACACTGCTACAGGAATACAGGCAGCCTGGGAGATTCACAAAGGCTGAGTTAATAAGCAGACAACGATCTTTTTCCCAACTATGGGCAAAAGAGCGATTGATTGGTAAAAGAACAAGTAGTGAAAAAAGATAGAATTGGGTGCCTGTCTAAACACAGCCAAAGCATCAGAGTAGGAGTGTATTAGGATCAGGTCCCCCCTGTTCATGTACAAATATAAATGCAACATGTAAAGGTTGGTCCATGTATAAAATATCCTAGAAATGTTCCATACGAACAAAAAGCTATTTTCTCAAATTTTGGGCACACATTTCTTTACAACCCTAGTGAGCATTTTCCTTGACAGGTGTGGATATCAAGAAGGAATAAACAGCATGATCATTACACAGGTGCACCTTGTGCTGGGGACATTAAAAGGCCACTCTAAAATGTGCAGTATTGTCACATAACGAATGCCACAGATGTCTTAGGTTTTGAGGGAGATGATTTGGCATGCGACTGTAGGAATGTCACCAGAGCTGTTGCAAGAGAATGTAATGCTCATTTCTCTACCAAAGCCGCTCCAACATCGTCTTAGAGAATTTGGCAGACCACGTGTTACACGCCAGCCCACATCTGGCTTCTATTCACCTTCAAAATCGCCTGAGACCAGCCACCTGAACAGCTGCTGAAACTGTGGGTTTGCACAACCAAAGAATTTCTGCACAAACTGTCAGAAACCGTCTCAGGGAAGCTCTTCTGCCTGCCTTCATCGCCCCCTCACCAGGGTCTTGATCTGACTGCAGCTCAAGCGTCAGGAATCGACTTCACTGGGCAAATGCTCACCCCGATGGCCACTGGCACACGGAGAAGTGTGTTAGGATGAATCCTGGTTTCAACTGTATCGGGTAGATGGCAGCGCGAAGGGACGTAGGCAAGGGGGGCTGATGTAACGAGAACAGAGTGCCCAATGGTGACGGGGGGTTATGGTATGGGCAGGCATAAGCTACGGACAACGAACACAATTGCATTTTATTGATGGCAATTTGAATGCACATACTGTCAGTGGCGGCTCCTGAAAAAAATTCTAGGGGGGCAATTTTTGATGATTTAGGTGACTACACACATTTTAAAAAAAGATATGTCAGCAACAACATGAAGACAGGGAGATATAAGTAATACAGAAGCATTTATTGAGATCTCAAAAGTGTTGGCTTACAAAAGCAAAATAAGTTATACAGTAAAAATAATCAAGGGTGTTTTTCACATTCCTCAACACATAAACAAATGCATTTCCATAAAACACCTCATCTAATTGTGCCACAAAGTTGACAAGTCAAGAAAAATACAGGGTTGGTGGAGCCCCTCAGTTTCATTTTCGCAAAGCTAACTCAAACACTCCGCAAAACTTTACACACTGGATTAGCCGGGTGAGGATGTGGCGGTTTTGCTAACCTCACCGCTGTGGCGGCGGACAGCTAGCCTGTATCCCTCATCCAGTTGGAGTGGCAATGTTCACTTCCCCAAAGCAGACAATCTCAAACAGCATCAGTGTGGGTTTTGACAGCTCATGTTTTAATTTCTGAAAGATGGTGCATGTCGATACACCAGTCGCGTCCAAGCGGTGCTGTCTGCCGGGCCGCCTTCAGGGTGAAAGAGTAAGCAGGGGTAGCAGAAGACTGCATTAGCTAATGTAGCCTGCAGCCAGGTTTTTCGCTCGCACCAATTTTTGGAAAATCCCGGGTGTAGGACTTTCCCCCTTTAGTAGAAACCTGTTGAATTATTAAATTTGGTTGGGAGGTCTAATTGTTTCGTTGCCAATCTATCTTGATTTGTTCGCAGACAAAAAGGAACTTCTTTCAAAGAGACAATCGAAGTTGCACTGAACGCTAGCCATCTTGACAGTAGTACGTGAATTGATTGACGTGCTACCCGCTCTTTTAGTTACGTTCATGGTTATGTTACGTATGACGAAAGCGCGTAAGTGCAAGCCCTCCCGGAACCCATAGAGATTGTATTGAAAGCTCTGATATTTGAAAAAAATAGATTTTACATGAGAGTCTATGAGAGACTTCTGGGGCGATTTTCAACCTGACTGAAATCGCCCCCAAAAGGGGCGGGGCCATTTGAAGCACGACTTTAGCCTGATTGGACATTTAGTGGCAGATCAGACGTCTAGATTAGAACACTGATAACTACTGTTGCCGTGATATAATTGATTAGAAAAAAAATCCCTTCCTTTTCCCGTTTGGCAGTGCGTCGCCCATATCGCCCTAATGAACACACCGCCCTGCATACTGTAGATACCGTGATGAGATCCTGAGACCCATTGTCGTGCCATTAATCCGTCGCCATCACCTCATGGTTCAGCATTATAATAATATGCACAGCCCATGTCGCAAGGATCTGTACACAATTCCTGGAAGCTGAAAATGTCCCAGTTCTTCCATGGCCTGCATACTCACCAGACATGTCACCCATTAAACATTTTTGGGATGCTCTGGATCGACGTGTATGACAGCGTGTTCCAGTTCCCGCCAATATCCAGCAACATTGAAAAGGAGTGGGACAACATTCCACAGGCTAAAGTAGGTTCGGTTTGCATACATAGTTTCGGTTAACTCCTAGCAGAACTCGGCTAGGTGAAGCGACCGTCTGTGCTCTCATACTCCCTAAAGACCTCCGCTTGAAAACAAAAAAAAGCACCAATATTCCTGTTGTTTTTCTCTCTTGAGCCACCGTGGCAACAACATTACCTCAAAACACTATCTCAAGACACACTATCTCAAAATAGTCCAAATTAAATCAAGAAATGTGTCATTCATTTTGACATTTTTGCCTAGGTCTTAATAGCGCAATTTTACATCTAGCTAAGATATTTGGTGCAGTATTTCTCAAGTGAACATTTTTGCATGAAAACTAGTCGTCTCTCGCTGAATGACAACAAATAGTTCATGTTCCCACTCCTACTAGGAGTAGTACTGTTGACCAATCACCGACGAAGGGGTGTAGACTACCAAAATTCGAATTGCCTTAAGAAAAAAAATGGTGTGCACGAACAGCAAAAAAAAAAAAATGCCGAAGATCAGAACAAACAAAAACGTCACAAAATGTCTTCATAATATATGGCAAACTATTTCGACTGCAAAGCATACGGTAAGCCTAAAGGATCGCCTGAGGCAGGTTCGTGGTTCTGTCTCTATCTACCCCCCCCTCTCTCTCTGTAAAACCTGTGATTAGAGGAAATGTATGCCCTGTCTCTCCCTCATCCTCTACTGTCTGCCTCCAATTATCAGAGAGCAAAGCAGATTCTATGAAGAAATATGCTACCCTGTGTGCTGTGTGTGCGAGCATACCTATATGTGTGTGCGGATTTCTCCGTATGTGTGTGTGTGTGTGATTGCGTGCATACCACATATGTGTGCGTGTGTGTGTGTCTGTGTGTCCGCGTATGTTGGACTTTATACAAATGAAAGGGCCAATGTGTGACATCACTGTCAAAATTTCAAAATGGTTTGATATACATTTAAATATGATTTTCTTTCAGCTTCACTTGTGTAGTTAAAGGATTAAAAGTCTAGATAGGCAGAATGAGACCATAACTCCACCTAGAAACCACAAAACATCTATCTATATGTCATTCAAAATGTCACATGAAACATGGACACCGCAAGTTTCTTTGTAATGCTTAGTAGCCAGGTCTGTTTGTGATTTGTTAACTTCTCTATAATTTATAGCCATGCTAAACATTCCTGAAGAATGAAAAATATCAACTATATATTCTATATATTTTTTATAGGTGATATGATCATATAATACAATGGGTTCTGTCAAGAAAATCATTGACAACAATCATAATCAATTATGAAATACACTCTTCAAGCCGTGTGTGTGTGTGTGTGTGTTTGTCTGTGTGTGTGTGTGTGTGTGTGTGTCTGTCTGTCTGTGTGTGTGTGTCTGTGTGTGTGTGTGTGTGAGAGAGAGAGAGTGAGTGAGTCTGTGTCTGAAAACTAGCTGTCAAATGCTTGCTTCATCTTTCCTTGTTTCCTCCACTCCTTGCCTCTCTTTGAAAGTGCATTGGAGCCCGAGGGGAAGAACCCTCACTCCTCTCCCCCAATGTGCTTTTAGAGGGAGGTGAGGAACGGAGGAAACAAGGGGAGAATCTCAATTGCATTTCCTTTATTCCTCAAGTCCTCTCTCCTCGCCTCCCCTTCTCAAAACCGAATAAATACGAAAGTGAGAGGAGAGGGACCCCCTCCCTCATGATAGTCTTTCATGGATGAGGGTTGAGGAGAAATTGACTACTTCTCTGCTAGTCTTTCAAAAAAACATAGCTGTGCCAGAATCAGTGAGTGAGTGAGTGAGTGAGTGAGTGAGTGAGTGAGTGAGTGAGTGAGTGAGTGAGAGAGTGACTGACTGACTGAGCTACCATAATTCCCATGGCCTGTCCAGAAACAACCCCTAGCCCCTACCCTCCAGAGTCTAGACATTTGTGGAGATCTGAGAGGGAATGATGGGTGGTGACATGGTGAGAGCTCACCTACCCTCAGATAGGCTTGGTGGAATTTGAGCGGTATTGCTTACACCTGTCCACAAGTGTCTACGGATTAGGGGCTAGCTAGGGGTTGTTTCTGGACAGAACCCCACAACCCTTTGGGTTTGTGGTGAACCTTCAACACGACACTGAGGCATTGATTGGATGATTCATTCTTTGCTGAACACACACAGATTTACACAGGTGTAAGCTGGACACACACTGCACCCTCAGGCTCATCAGGCAGTTCTGGTAACTGGATACCTGGTAACTGGAGCTTCATTCCAGCTAGCTAGATGTGCAACTATTGTTTCGGCTGTAAGGCATCATTTAATAAGATTGCCAATGGTTAGCTAGGTAGCTATGATATATCAGTCAGCTAACCATTTACAGTAACAGTAGTTCAATAAACACTTAATCGTATGCAGAAATTGAGAAATCTCACCTATTCTTGGCACTGTGGCATGTATGGGCAGCTATAATCAATTAATTAATAGATAATATATTCATAGATTCATAGAACTCCTACTTTGAAAGGACAGGAAGTGTCAGCTGTGCGCTTTGATTAAGGCATTCCACATTTAACCCCACCGACATGCGATAATCCCAATTATCAAGGAGCTTCTTTGTTTTATATGCAAAAACAAGAAAAATAAAATAAAAATATATAGTCCATTTTCATGTTCCCGATTTCTCAATTTTAACTCGAAAAACAAACAATCAAAATTTACATTGACCGTCATTTTACCTCAGGAATATTGAGGTAATGTTGTCCACGATGTAGGCTAATTATCTTGACCGCTGTAACAACAGACACAAAAATGTTGTCAATTAATTCCCACACTTTGGCTGTTGTTCAATCGCCTCAGGGTATCACACAAGCTCTTTATCACTTGAAAATTATTTCCTGAATCAGCAGATTTTGCACAATAATGTCCCCGTATCTAAACAGCTAGACATCAAATGCATATCATACAATTATTATGCATAATTATTGAAGGAAGCCATTAATAACAGTATCATTTTTTGTTTTATTAATGATGTTAAAGTTACTCTTTCTGTTAGAAGCATTCAATTTTGCAATCACATACATTATTTTGGATATGTGTTCACTGAAAACTGTTTCATAGGGAGATATGAAATGTTACGAGGTTACTGTGCACTTCCGAGATCTACATACAAAAAAAATGTCTGACAGCAATATCCAGGAATTTTACAGGATCACGTTCAAGTGTAATTCAGTTGTTCAATGCTTAGTATACAGTATGTTATAAATACTAACAACAGTATCATAAATGTAAGGAAAGAAAGTTATTGTTTTATGTCACATGATTTTTGGCAAATCGTGAAGACCCCAAACATGAGAAAGTGTTTAAACATATGTTTTGATTCAACTCATGAATTATATTGAATGTATCTATGTTCCCCCTTTATATCGTAATGTATTCACATGAAACAAAAATGCAATTATTATTAATGACTTTGTAACAGCTTCAAACAGTTGTTCAATACAAGAAATGCTCACTGGTACCCTAGTTTGTAGAAAGACCCATGTGTGTGTGTGTGTGTGTGTGTGTGTCTCCTTAAGTGTGGGTGAAACAGAGATAATGGCCATCCTGCTGCAGGCATTCAAGGACGTCGAGGTCTAAAGCAAATATGGTAATTGATGTTGTTGCCATTGTGTGCTTAAGTAAACAACACCATGTCCTTGTATCTTTTCTCAACCAACACGTCAACATGGCCATGCTACCTAGCAACAGGCGAGTGCGAGATACTATTTTAGCTTCAGCTTGCGGTTGTACAGTCGCCTCTATGCCAGGGACACCATTTTTTTTAAAACCCTGAACCTGCTAAAATGCTCGCCTTCTTAAACAGCACAAGTGGTGGGCCTGAATAGCATTATCCGAGAGACACCGACCCTCCTACCTACCGTCTGCAATACACAGTGCCTACGTGACGAGCACAGTCATCCTTGTGTGTGAATTTGTGTGTGTGTGTGTGTGTGTGTGTGTGCATGTGTGTGTGTGTGTGTGTGTGTGTGTGAGAGTGTGTGTGCATGCAGGTTGTGAACAGGAGACACCATAACCATGTATATTGTGATTAACATCAGGTCCCAAAGTGACTTACAGTAGCCAACGATTTTGTTTGGTATGACAATCAATGAACATAGAAAGGAATTAGCTAAAGCACAAAACAGACTGGACAATGAGGCTAGAATACAATATCTGTCTGCTCTCAGTATGTTAGGCTGCATTCAAATGGCTCCCTATTCCCTATGTAGTGTACTACTTTTGACTAGGGATCATTAAAAGTAGTTTATTATATAGGTAATAGGGTGCCATTTGAGACACAGCCTTAGTGTCTGTTCATTGGCTATCCAATAAGCACTGGACTAAAGTACAGCGGAGCTACCAGACAGAAGTTAATTGGCTGTTAGGGAAAGTAGATTGGCTAAAATGCGGTTTTAACCAATCAGCATTCAGGATTAGATCCACCCGTTGTATAAAACATAAACACCTGACCTAATGCAGTGGTTCTAGAACTTCTCCTCGGGGACCCCCAGCAGTTCCATGTATTTGATCTACTCCAGAGCTAGCACATCTGATTTACCTTGTCAAGTAATCATCAAGCCCTTGATTAGGGGAGGCAGGTAGCCTAGCGTTAAGAGCATTGGGCCAGTAACCGAAAGGTCGCTGGTTTGAAATCCCGAATCGACGAGGTGAAACAAATCTGCTGACGTGCCCTTGAGCAAGGCACTTTACCTTCATTTCCCTGGATAAGAACGCCTGCTAAATTACTAAAATGTAATTAGGTTAATCAGGCGAGCTAGTTCAGGGCTAAAACAAAATTGTGAAATGTCTGGGGGTCCCCCGAAAAGAGGTTTGACAACCACTGATAGAAACACATAGGATATACGATACAAGCTATTAACAGATACACATGAGTTGACAGCATACACTTCAGGCATGGTTATCGGCCTTGAAGACACAGCTTTATCCATGACGACATGTGTGCTGTGTTACATTCTGTTCGGGATAAAACAGCTGTACCATCCGAGTCCATGGTCACACTCAAATGCACTATAGCAACCTCTCTGCCGAATTATCAGGCAGTACACGGAAAAGGCATGTTAGCATGCTATCCCGTGATCCAAGCGAAGCGATCCCATTCCCGAGTATTGCATCTAATCTAATAGGCTAATGTCATTATAGAACCCCCTGCAAACCATCAACTAAACTCAAAGACCCGAGAGCATATTTGTAGACACAATGACTATGAGGAAAAAATTGATGTTCTTTTTTCGCAGTTTGCACACATTTAGGATAGTGGGAGCTGTCATCATCTGACTAGTGTGTAGTGTATGTATTATCCTGGCGAGCAAATAATGCATAATGCACATATACACGTTTGAAATTGAGGAAAAGCACACAGTCCAGCACATCCCGGCAGCATACGTTTACAGGGTTGCATAAAGACAGCAAACAGGACCTTGTGATCCTTAGCAGCTTTTAGTCTGGCTTATGGTCTGATGAGCCAACAGAAGGGACAGGGCTCATACTGAACAGACTTGAGGTCTGGGGACATCACACACTGTGCCTGGAAGGTGAGGACGTGGTGTGTGGGTGGGGGTGTGGGGGGTGGTGCATGTGTGAGAGAGAGAAAGAGACAAAGAGATAGAAAGAGTTTGTGGGTTAGTGTGTGTGTGTGTGGGTGTGGTGGGTGAGGTGTGTGCGTGGGTGGATGCCATGCGGAATGGTGCGTGGTGGTTGAGCATTTCGGGAACTACAAATGAAATCTTATTATAATTTTTCATTTCATTATTATCATCATGCTAGTTCAGACATTAAAACACAGCCAGAGTGATAGCCTGTACAAAACAAACCTGTGTGGCCACCTTTGACCTCTAAACAAAACTACAAATGATCTGCTCTTACCCTACCACCCACGGAACAAAAGAATTGGTGAGAAAAAGAGAGAAATAAATAAAGAATAAACAAAGCCGAAAGTGCTGAGGAGAGAGATAACACTACTCCGGGTCACGGAGGGAGGGAAGGAGGGAAGAGGAAAATTAAATTAGGTATGTCGGTTTGTGCTCGGCTGAATTTATGCTTTTCTCCTATTATTTATTTCATTTGTTATAAAACCGCACAGCAGCAGAAGCATCAGGAGCAACCCCTGTGGCTCTGCTACTAACACAAGAGTTCACAGGTGTGAACCGTAGGCCTCCATTGTAGGTTGCCGCAAGCCCAGCTGCACACCAGCTATCCAATTTGCAGCTGCACACAAGCTATTCAATTTGCAATTGAGCCCTAAATCGTTTGTGGAAGTGTCAACACTTCAGACGCATGATGATGATAGGTTATCAAGTGCTGTCAATCATCAACTGAGGTGGACGGTCTTTAAAGTCGATGCCATTTAAGACTCTCACATTGCAGACATATATGGGGCCTACATAGAATGGAGTCCAACCAATAGTGCTTAAAGGTGCTATAATTGAGGGTTTCCCAAACTCGGTCCTGGCATTCTCTCAACCAGCTTCATGAGGTAGTCAACTGGAAATTGCAGTCCAAATAAATGCTTCACAGAGTTCAAGTAACAGACTAAGTAACATCTCTACATTAACTGTTCAGAGGGGACTGTGTGAATCAAGCTCATGGTCGAATCGCTGCAATGAAACCACTACTGAAGGACACAAATAATAAGAAGAGGCCTGCTTGGGCCAAGAAACACGAAAGCAATGGACATTAGACCGGTGGAAATGTGTCCAAATTTGAGATTTTTGGTTCCAACCGCCTTTGTGAGACGCGGTGTGGGTGAACGGATGATCTCCGCATGTGTATTTCCCACCGGAACGCATGGAGGAGGAGGTGTTATGGTGTGGGGGTGCTTTGCTGGTGACACTGTCTGTGATTTATTTGGAATTCAAGGCACGCTTAACCAGCATGGCTACCACAGCATTCCACAGCGATACGCCATCCCATCTGGTTTGGGCTTAGTGGGACTATTATATTTGTTTTTCAACAGGACAATGACCCAACACACCTCCAGGCTGTGTAAGGGCTATTTTACCAAGAAGGAGAGTGATGGAGTTCTGCATCAGATGACCTGGCCTCCACAACCCCCCGACCTCAACCCAATTGTTTGGGATGAGTCGGACCGCAGAGTGAAGGAAAAGCAGCCAACAAGTGCTCAGCATATGTGGGAGCTCTTTCAAGACTGTTGGAAAAGCATTCCAGGTGAAGTTGGTTGAGAGAATGCCAAGAGTGTGCAAAGCTGTCATCAAGGCAAAGGGTGGCTATTTGAAGATTCTCAAATATAAAATATACTTTGATTTGTTTAACACTTTTTTGGATACTACATGATTCCGTATGTGTTATGTCATAGTTTTGAAGTCTTCATATTATTCTATAAATAATAAATAATATGCCATTTAGCAGACGCTTTATCCAAAGCGACTTACAGTCATGCGTGCATACATTTTTGTGTATGGGTGGTCCCGGGGATCGGACCCACTACCTTGGCGTTACAAGCGCCGTGCTCTACCAGCTGAGCTACAGAGGACCACTACATTCTACAATGTAAAAAAGAAAGAAAAAACCTGAATGAGTAGGTGTGTCCAAACTTTTGACTGGTAGTGTATAATTCTATTTAAATGGACCCCATCCTTCCTTCATATTCTTTCACATTCAAGCACAATCATAATTATAAAAAAATGGCTGACCCCAATTATCTATAGTGCTCTCCAGTCTGGACTAAAGAAGCACCGTTCATATCGTGCCAAAACTCTCCCCCCACCCTCCGACTCCCCCAAACCATCTTCATATCTGACTCTGAACAAACCCTCTCCATCCCATCCCCTCGAGGCATCTCAATCAACTCCTTTGCTTATAGGGGCTCACTAAATATCACTGGAGTCTTCAATTTTTTCCAACCCCCTCCAGTCTCTATTTGGCACAAAGGGCTTTTATCATACATACGTTCACTGTGAATAATTTTTAAGAATGATTGTAAAAAAGCATTGCCCGATAAGTGGGTGCAAAATTTTCTTAACATTTGCGCTTTTTCAACACTCTGTAATTTTTTATACTTTTGCTTTTCTAACACTGTTTTTTTTACCACCTTCAATATATTAACATTCAATAATTATTGTGGCTAATGCTGCTATCTAAAAACACATATTCATAGAAAGCGTACATATAGGGCAGTAGCTAAGAGCAGTAGCTCACGATTAAGGGAATCGACACATGCTGCCTTTAACCCTAAAGTGTATAATTCAAGAGCATCAACAATCAGCATAAATATGACTACAAAAAAAACAACGTACATATAGGGTAAATAAGGTGAAGTCTTAAAATACGAGAGCAGCAACAATCAGTATTAGTCACAGTGTGTGATCTTAAGAATAGAAGTCATTTCTTCATGAAGTCACCTCACACTTCGTGACATGAAGTCATTATGACCTAGAGCCTTCAAAGATCAGCGGGGAACACCATTGTGGGCCATCGTAGATGATGCAATCGGCACACAATATTCCAGCCCTCTAACGATCACATCAAACCACCTGAAAGCTCACCGACTGTGCACCTGTGTGCACCACAGGCAGCCGGTGGCAACTTAATTGGGGAGGACGCGCTCATAGTAATGGCTGGAATGGAATCAATACAATGGTTATCGAACATGTGTTTGATACCTTCCATTCACTCCATTGCAGGCTTTATTATGAGCCATCCTCCCCTCAGCAGCCTCCTGTGATGTGCACCGGGTACGATGACCAGTGTAAGAGAGGATATGCTGGTTTCATTACGACCGAACGCTCCTATCCGTATTTACAGCTCGATCGGATTAATTGCAACCATTAATCGGGCAATTCTTTTCACAACAATTGGGGATAAAACAATAGCGCGGTGGTTTTGATTAGAGACGAAAGGAGAGAAAAAAAGGGGTAAGAAAAGAGGACAAATATCTGCCTGGATGGGCAAGTCTTGTTCGGGAGGCAGTGGATCACACACACCCTTCTGCTGGAAACGGCTAATATTTTCTCGAAGGACTCAACCTCCAAAAATTACGCGCATTTAATAAGCTATCTCGGGCCAAATCGCAGACTCCTTGAGCATCTATCCATTCACCTAATTAATCAGGTACTCATACGTTGCTAGCTTGTTTTATTCGTATTGTACCCCGGTAAAAAAGAAGATGAGCCAAGGCCTCTAATTAGGAATGATTATCTATTTTCCGTTATGAGAATTGATGGCTTCTCTTCTGCTCCACAAAGCACTTTTGTCTTTCTTTCTTTCTTTCTTTCTTTCTTTCTTTCTTTCTTTCTTTCTTTCCTTCTTTCTTTTTTTCTTTCTTTCTTTCTTTTTTTCATTCTTTCTTTCTCTCTTTCTTCTTTCTTTCTTTCTTTCTTTCTTCTTTCTTTCTTTCTTTCTTCTTTCTTTCTTTCTTTCTTTCTTTCTTTCTTTCTTTCTTTCTTTCTTTCTTTCTTTCTTTCTCTCTCGCTCTTTCTTTCTTTCTTTCTCTCTCTCTCTCTCTCTCCTCTCCTTCTTTCCTCCCACCTAACCCTCCACGAAGACACCCCTACGAGTGCAAATCAGGGCCCTTATATAAAACAAAAGGCTAAATGAGGCACAGTGTGATTAATGGACCTCATTTCCGGAGGATTTGAGTCGCATGCCAACGATAGCCCACTTCACCTTGCAAAGCTTTCTGATGATTCGATTTAGACTGTGTCACAGAAGTCAAACAGCTTACTGATGAGTGTCGTCTTGTACCCCCATCGTAGCCCCCACCCCCTCTGCCACTCTTGTTCCTCTCGAAACCAGGAAAACTTAATTAGATCACCTAACTTCTCATCTGACTTCTTACCTCTTCAGGTTTAATAAAAAGAGGGAGATTGAAAGAACTGTGTAATAGTGGTAGTGGAACAAAAAGATCTCAGTGACATGGAAACGTGATCTAATTCAATTATGTTATTCCCTCCTTATCCATTTCATACCAACATAGACAGTAAGATAGACAGTACTGACTAACTGTATCTCAAAAAGCAAAAGAAAGAGCAATAAAGTCAACTACCTACATTTCTATTTCTATTTCTAATACCTTATTTTAAGATTTCCCACTCCAAAAAATCTGCACGTGATTCCTCCCCAGGAGAGCCCTGGAACAAGCCCAAATTAGCCCCCTTCAGAAGGACTGAATGAGCGCACAGTAATCCAGTGACCCCGTGGGGGTCATTCTCCCTACCTCCACCCAATCTGTGAACACGAAAATGGCCGCCTTTCTATGTCTCTCTCTGTGTGGCTTGGCAAGCCCCTGTCTAATGTTATGTAAACAGCGTACTGCCGCCGACGCTGATTTAACAAATGTTAATATTACATGAGGAGCGCTTGGGCCCCTTTGATGATGTAAGGCGAGGCAGGCAGCACAGCTCTCAAAAAACTAGGGCTTCCCTTAAGGGGATGGGCGGAGGGAGCGAATCCCGAGGACTTCGCTTGTTGACTTCTACTTTTTTCTTTCACGCCACTTCGGGGTTTGGCTTGGTATCATATATCCACGGTGACATCACGGCAGTCAGAGAGGAGGATAGGTTTTTCGGTTGAAAACAAGAACCACTAGCATAGTAGAGAGATAATCCTGCAATAACTGCTGGGGGAAAAATAAAGCAGAGGCATGAAAATGTAAAATGCATTAGTTAGAGAGTAGGGGTGGGGGGGGTAGGCATTACTTATGAATATGACTGAAAGGGCCTGTTTTTGAAAACCATCCTTCGTTATCCAGTTTGATACAGTAACTAATTGCTATTCGGGACAGACGTTCTGGGCCGGGAAGGCCATCTGCAAGTCCATGTTTAAAATCAAACCCTTTGACCCGCCGCTCATCTGGCATAGAGTAACACACAGCAAGTAAATGAGGAAAATCTTGTGGCATTCAAACCATCACACAGCTCATTATTCCTTAATTGTAGATGATTTGAACTTAACCCTTGGAAAGGGAATCCTGCGTTGACTGACATGGACAAGAAAATTGAACATTCTAACCGACTGTATATACTGTATTATGTGAACTCTGGTGTACTTGGTATAGAAACATACACAGGTTTCAGCGCAAAGCACTTACAGTACAAACCTCCCACATGTAATGCACATTTGGGGTCAAAGACTAAGTGCATTTGAGTTGTCTTGTGCATTTCATGAAGCAACATGACTGCAGTATTTTTAAATATCTCAAGGTAGCCATTCTGTCCTTTGAAATATGTTCTACACAGTAAGGAGTTTTCTAAATGATTGAAGAACCTTGAGATGTTCCCTGAATGCCAGAAATATTTGTCAATGGCAAACAGCGACTGTTCTCTACTCCTACTGTAGGCTACTGTTCGAAACTCCCAATTGAAATGTATAGATGAGAGAGGAAGGGAACGCCAGCGAGAGAGAGAGAGAGAAAAAGAAAGAAAGAGAAAAGGAAAGAAGAGAGAGAAAGAGAGTGAGACAGTGTGTGTGAGAGAGAGTAAGCATTTCACTTTTAGTCTACACCTGTTGTGACAAAGCATGTGACAAATAAAATGTGATTTGATTTGAGAGAGACAGAGAGAAAGAAGAAGTCTGATCTAAAGGAGAAAGATCTCAGAAGTGTACTCTCTTAACAGTACTACTCCGGATGGAGAGATCACAATACCTCTCTTTCACCTCACCTGTGCTCTGCCCTACCTCTATCCAATTTCCCATCACCCATCTGGAGCCTATTCCCTTCATGTGTCCACAGGGACCGGGCCTTCATTAGTGGCTGTACCAACACCTGAGAATCCCACACACACCTCTGCTTCTCACATGCCATCACAAGAGTGTGTGTGTGTGTATGTATGTGTGTGTGTGTGTGTATGTGTGTGTGTGCACGTCCAGGCCAGAGGAGATGGAAACCGAAAATTCCAGTCTGTTATCTCCCATTCCAATCTCCCATCTAGTCTCTCTCCTTAAAAGCTCTTCATTAGGAAGGGTCTCTCTCTCTCTTAACCCCTGGCTGTCAGAAACAAACTGGCCTGTCAGCTGTGTTGGATGTCTTTACTGGTGGCCATCTTGGAAGTTTTGCTGAGAGTATAGACGCATAGACATACAGACGGGAACAAGCACACTCACACGTGAATATCTACAGACATGCACACACGGGTTACACAAACACACACACGTGTACTAAAGACAAACCCAGGGGTCTAAGTCAGCCGTGGGGTACTGCAGACTGCAGTTAAGTGGATCACACACACGTGACCTTGAGAGAACCGTAGAGAACCACTTCTGTTAGAGGAACAAATTTTTTATGAACCATTAACCTTGTCAGCGAGGTAAAATGGAGGTTGGGACGGGTTTAATTTGCCCTCATAAAATGGATGTCGATAGGATGAGAGTGAAGGAAAGCTCTACGCCCTGGCTCGGGTGGCTGTAGTCCCAAATGGCACCTATTCTCTTTAGTGCAATACTTTGACAAGAGCTCATAGGGCCCTGGTCAAAAGTATTGCACTAAATAGGGAATACAGTGCCATTTTGGACTCAATCGGTATGTTAGAGATGCAGTCGGAAAAGGGGGGAGATCGATATTCCCAATCAATCTAAGCTTCCAGGGAATCGGCTGCTACACTTGGCTACAGACCTGGCTCACTAGAATCCATAAAACTAATAATGTGGGGGCTTGGGCAGGTTTGGGCGTAAAGGAACGCTCCCATTACCAAAGGAAATCATATAGGATTTCCTGGGAAGCTTCTCTTTTTGACGTTGATTTAGACCAGTGATTCAGTGTTATTCAAAGCAAGGTGAATCACTCAAAGACAATAAAACATGTACTGTTATGTAAAAAAGTAATCTACATTTAAAATCTGCAATATTACAGGCAGAAAAATACACTAGGAAAAATAAGCACATCAATCTATCAGATGATAATTTCATAGTTTTTTTAGATATTTTTTTTCTTCCTTTTTTCAGTCTGTCAATTTATTTTCTATTCTATTCCAATAATCACCTTTTTGTGACCTAAAAATATAGCCGATATCTATCAGATGATCTTTTTTCTTTTATTTTCCTTTTTTCATTTTTTCTGTTTCTATGGTCCTACTATTTTTGTGTGATTCTAGGCCTAAAATCTCTTTGGAAAAGTCCTATCATCAGTTACAAAATAAGCCATTTTCTCTTCATACAAGATCTCTGGGGTCTAAGTGCTTTCCTCATCCATCCCTCCCTCCCTGCGGTCCGTGGTTGGTCAATTAATTTTAATAGACAAAGGGATAAAGAGGAAATTGAAAATTATAGCGTATATTACACCTAGAGGTATCAAGGTCTTTGTAAAATGCACAACCACTGCTGATATTATTTCTCCCTTAGTACGTTTCCTATTCTCCAGCATACAGCATCTATCTCCTTACAGGAGATCTTTGTAGTGTCAGTGTAAACCCAGATGACTGAGGTGTGGAATTAAGATGCAGTGTTTTTTGTGTGTGTGTTTGCAATATTGAGTCTGTCAGAGAGTGATTTGATGGATTGATCTGATGCGAGGTAAATGTCATTGGGGATGCCTGTCGTCTTAGGCAGGTGTGTGTAGTTATAGTGTGTGTGTTACGGTGTAGGTGTATATATGGTCCTGTATGAGTGTGTGTGCGCTCCAGTGTGTGTATGATAGTTAGGGGAGACAGAGGGCCTGGATCCCCTCTTCCATCCTTCACTGGGCCATGATGAAATGGAGATAGACTTTAATTTGAGTTTTATGGCAAGCTGGAGCAGAAGGTGATGGTGGAGAACAGGCACTTGAGGGCCTCCAGACGCATTAGCATTGTGTCTCATATTTGCTTTCCCGTTTCAGACACGGGGCTTGATAAACCCGGGTTCAAATAGTATTCAAAAAATTTCAAATGTGTTATCTATGCATGATTGAGATCACCTGGCACAATGGGAACCAATGGAATCTTCCCAAAAGTGTAAACCCATAACCCGCCATCGGGCACCAAGGCAGGCTTGAGCAAACACTCCAAAGGCTTTGGGAGATTTCAAATGCTTTTTGAACCCAGGTATGACTGCTGCTTTCTGTCACTAACGTATGAACATCAACTGGGCCATGTCAGCAACATAGTGGAACATGTGTGCATCCCGCCATCGTCAATCACTGGGAATAAGAACAGGATGAGATAGATAGATAGGCCTGGGAAACATATGTTAGAAATATAATTAACGCGATCCACCCATCACGGTACATTGAGTTGAATGTGAATGTCCCACATTGTATGTGGCGCTGTCACTGTGTGTCTGCCTCGAAACACAAACCAATTTCCATTGGTGTCTGGTCACACTTATTTTTTATTTACGTCCTGTCTTGTTTTTTGGGGGTGAAACATAAGGACACAGGTTGAGTTTCTGATGTCCTTGAGTCATTTGAAGCGACGATTAAAATTGAAAAGATTTCCTTCCCCCTCTCTGTATTCTTTTTTAAGCGTAATTGCCTTGAGTTGACTAATGGTAGCGTGTTGTGTACTTTGAGTATGAGCTCTGACTACTCAACCAGCCTCTTCACATGAGTTCCTGCCTGTCTTCCAAATGGTACCCTATTCCTCCATAGTGCACTATGGGCCATGGTCAAAAGTGGTGCACTATAGTGAATATGATGCCATTTGGGACACAGCCTGAGAATGATGTTTCATCACAAACACACATGATCCATCACGGATGAGATTAAACAAATGGCGTCTGAAAGCCTCGACAGCCATTAGGAGAAAAATTGAACATGACTAGACATGTCTACTGCACACTGCAAGACCACACCAACCCCATCTTGAAGCACAAGCAACTATACATTAATCAGGCCCTCTTCTTCCTTTGTTGTACTTAATCCATATGAATCCACTTAGTGTCATATCGGCAAACATGACCGGAATTCCCTACGGCGGTGTTCGCCGCAGAAGCGTCTCCGCCGGTGGAAGCGGGTAGTGGAGTAGTGGAATGGTGGAAGACTAATCTTCCCTCTCAATGCTTTTGCAGATGGCGGTTTTGTCTCCAAGCTTAGTTTATCTACTATTAGAGAGACAATTTTCATGCATGTGCAACTTCTTCACCGACCTTGTGGCGCCATTCCACCTATTTTGTGAAGATAATTTACAATCAGGATTGTGTAACCCAAAGCCTGTGCTGTGAGTTCTCCCCCCCCCCACCCCACCCCACCCCAACCCAACCCATTCCCTCTCTCCCTCTCTCCTCTCTCTCTCTCTCCCTCACCCGCTCTCCCCACTAAAATGGCATTTAGAGGAGAGGTGTAACTGGAGGTGAATTGCTAGCTGGGATATTTCTGGAGGAGGACTGGGCTAACGTACTGTAGCTCATGCAGTCGGGAACTCCAGGGAAAGGGTTGTGGTAGTCAGAGTTTCCCGAGCCGACATCTGGCCCAGATCTCCAGTAGTAGGCTGATTTCTCCCTCCCTCCTCCCTACCTCCCATCCCAACCCCCTCCCATCCCATCTCTCCTCCCCCCCCCCCGACCCCCCCTCTCTCTACCTCCCTCCCTCTGCCCGCCCTCTCTTTCTCTATCCCCCTCACTCCCCGCCCTCTCCCCTGTCCCCGCTGGTCCACAGAGACCTGGGCAGGACATAATGGGCCACTAAGCAGCAGTTACTGTATTCTAGATTGGAGATGAAAAGGCTAATTCGCTGGGCCGGCCTTTCAATTTGGGGCTAACCGGTCTTTACATCTCAGAACCCTGTGGCAAGCAACTCTGGTTCAGGGATGGGTGGTTTGGGTTCACTTTATTGTTTTAGATATCTAGGGAAAGGACACTAGTAGACTATAAATAGGTCTAAGTTCGCTCTATACACTTTCTCTATTAGATGGAACATTGTACCCTCTTCTTCATATTAATCAAATTCATTAAGAACGCTTTAAGTAATAAGGACCAAACCTTCCTAAAATATACATAAATTAGATGTGTTTGTTTCTGCATTAAAGTTAACATTATACTTTTCTAAGAGAGGACTATTATTACTAGTCAAGTAATAATGACTGATTTCTCCGTATAGATTAATCAATGTTAGGTGTGTTTGTTCTGCATTGAGGTTTCCATTATACATCTGACCTTGAATAATGAATGTATTCCTGTCACTTAAAAATACCCCTCCCACACACGGGGACTATATGAACGCACAGTTCACATCAGCGACAGAGCAAAAAGAACATGTCTCACTTAGACGGGTTCTATCGCCGAGGCTAAACAAATGGACATAAATGCCTGGGGACCGTTGACCTAAATTAGTATCACTACTGCCATGAGGCATATCCAGCTAGTAGATATCAGCTAAATAAATAATTGTGACCAATCAGAAATGATACATCAGACCTACCAAAGGAACCTCTTTAAATATATAACCATCACAATGACTGAAGAAGTGGTGGTTTTCAAATTGACATATTGAAGACTGGGATCGCTCTCTAACTCTAGCATTGCAAACTAACTTTCCCAAATTCCTAGGTTTTTCTGAAAATCTTGGTTGGAAGATTCTGGACTTCCTGCTTATTCCCTCCTGATGCCGGGAATCTTTCAACCGGGATTACAGGAAACCTTGGGATTTTTTAAAAATGTCAGTCAGTCAGTGTTGCTGAGTCAGTGTTGCTGATAGACACCAAGGCTATGGCTGCTCCAGTCCCGATCCCAGTTGTTGCGATTCCCATCCCAGCTGCGACGTATTAGCTGTAACCTGTGGATTTATTGATCTGGTTACCCTACATCACAGTTAAATCACCTTCAACCTCCTATTAATCCACTGCTGTCACCTATGATTGCTGAGCACAGGAGATCTCTGACACCGTGTGGTGGATAGATCTAGTTTGTGTTCTGAGATCTATCTATCCCCCTGTAGGGTCGGACGGTCGGTATCAGGCGACGCAGATCATCTGGAAAGCAGGTGTGACCGTGGCGTAGAAGCCAATCTGATAGAGTTCCTTTTCTGATGACTAATTATTTGAACCTCGGAGAAGATCCAACCCAATCTTAAAATAGCATCTTTAGCGGGAGATGAAGGGAGGGGTGAGGGGTTGGGTGGGTAGGAGGAGAAGGAGGGGCGTTGATATATCTCTTTGTAAATCCCTCCAAAAGCTGTCTGCTGCTTCCCATCTCCTGTGCCCAGATTTCCTCTGAGGCCCATAACCCAGAGCGGAGCAGGGATGAACCATTTGCCCAAAGGTCTGGGTCATCACAAATAGACCTGTTCCAACAGCCATCCATCCGCCCGACCCCCCACCGCTGTCTCCCGACACGGCAGCTTAATGCACTCCGCGCCCCGGAATAATATTTACTGCCACAGTCAGCCTCGCGGCGCGACGCGAAGGCGATCCGATATTGGTTACATTCAACTCCCCTATCGATTCTGCATAATCATCGACCATTTTTTTCTTCCTCCCTTCGTTTCTCGGTCTCCCCCCCCCTCCCGTCCCGAGTAAGGTCACTGCTTTAAATCTAAAGGATGGTGAGTTAATGAACTGATGCAGCAGAAATTAAAACAGTGTTCCAAGTCCTCTTGCGTAAGGGGGGCAATATTTGAATAGGGCACGGAGAATGACACAGAGAAAAGTCTGTTCGCAGAGACAATTAACTGCTACTTTGAGATTGTAAATGGGAACAGTGTTGGTGGCATCGGTAGGTCTTATTACTGCTGACTACATAGATAATGGACAGGGGAGACGTGCACTTCCATTTGGTTTAGTCCAGGTTATAGTATAAAGAAAAAACACCAATGAACAACATGGACAGCCGCTTTTCACTTTTCACTTTTAAAGGGCAATTAAGTCCATTTAAGACACAATTCTTAAAGGTTGGGCTAGAAGTGCAGGAATGACTAAAGTTAAAAAGACATTGCTATTTTATGGTTTCTAAAATCCCAGCGATAGTATTCGCTCTATGATAAAAAATCAAATATAAAATATTGAACTAGGCAGTGCCTTTTTACCTCGTTCATTAAAACACACTCTTTTTTAAAAAGGGCCAATTGTAAACAATGCATTATTAATGGGAGCTAGCGGTCGACTATTAAGAAACAGAGAAACTAAATGAAGAGTGGGGGTGAAACAAATGCTATGCAAAGCAGGAGTTAAGGGACAAAAGCACTACAAGGGGGTGTAATGTTATCATGGGACGTTGTACTAGAAATAAACTACAGACAAAACCAGGGACCATTGAGACATCATATTAATGAGGACAGGCATGGGTGAGAGACAGAGAGAGAGAGAGAGAGAGAGAGAGAGAGAGAGAGAGAGAGAGAGAGAGAGAGAGAGAGAGAGAGAGAGAGAGAGAGAGAGAGAGAGAGAGAGAGAGAGAGAGAGAGAGAGGGACAGAGCGAGCGAGAGAGAGAGAGGGACAAGAGAGAGAGAGAGAGAGAGAGAGAGAGAGAGAGAGAGAGAGAGAGAGAGAGAGAGAACTGGGAAGAAAAGTGGCTGCTTTGAAGTGGAAGTCAGAGTACAAGAAAATGGAAGGAGGTTAAAAAAGGGGGAAATGGGGGTGGAAGAGGGGGTAAGGGAAGGGTCATGACTGCATGTGGTCCAAGAAGGGAGGCTAGGGGGCCAGTTCAGGGGACAAAAGGCCAGAGAAGGGGGTTTGTCTCAGGAGTTTAACCATATAAGTCACTTTTTTTAACCGGTAAGCACGGCATGGCTGTTAGCTTTAAACAGGTAGCTCTACTTTATCGTGTTGTGGCTCATTTGTGAGGGAACCCTAACCTACCCATAAACATTTTCTGAACAATTCAGACTGGAAAGGATGGGACCATGCACTGCTAATGACATTGACCCATTGTGAAAAAAATAGGTGAAAGAAAAAATAGCAACACAAACTAGAATTATTTCAGACAAACAAAAGGAGTACAGAGGCAGGCACTGATTGGTTGGTATAGAGTTGAGAGAGAAGAGGGCAGAGGAGCCGTCGCCAGAAGGTCCTGCACAGAAACACAAAGGAAACAGGCCTACGGATGGGACCGGAATGAGTCTCCCTCCGGAGTGGCCTCCTGCCAACGTAGAGCCAAGGTCAGGGACGGACTCGCTCAACATTGGAATAGTGATGGACCGCAACGCCCTTGCGATGTCCAACGGGGTAGCGCCAAGCTAATAACTACCGCCTCAAATAATAAAATAAATGTTCCCCCAAAACAAAAGACGGGAGGCAGTTTGATATCCGGGACTAAATAATGTTCATCCTGTGTTTCAGTTAAGAGAGCGTGTCAGGGTTTTGGTCAGCGCTAATATAATGGAGACTGAGAGCCTTTATTGTTAATGAGGGAGAGATAATTAAGAGGGTATCAACTATAGTGGAGGAGAAGGAAGGAGGGAGAGAAGGAGAAGGGGAGGGAGGGAGTAGAGGCGGCTTGGGTCTTTGAAGAGAGACGAGGCGCTCCTCGCTGGAAGTCTTCCTGGGATGGCGGGTCAGGGAGAGGTTCGACTCATTAAGGAGTATTGGGATTTGATGAGAGCTCTGTAGCCACAGCACTAGCAGGCCCTAACATAGGAAGGGCAGCTGGCCAACAGAATCCTAACACAGAGAGGGCAGCTGGCAAACAGAACCCTAACACTGAGAGGGGCAGCTGGCAAACAGAACCCTAACACAGACACGGCAGCTGGCCAACAGAACCCTAACACAGAGAGTGCAGCTGGCCAACAGAACCCTAACACAGAGAGTGCAGCTGGCCAACAGAACCCTAACACTGAGAGTGCAGCTGGCAAACAGAACCCTACCACAGAAAGTGCAGCTGGCCAACAGAACCCTAACACAGAGAGTGCAGCTGGCCAACAGAACCCTAACACAGAGAGTGCAGCTGGCCAACAGAACCCTAACACACGGAAGCCTCTCTTTTTTAGGTTCTCTCTTTTTTGTTTTCTCTCCCTATCTCTGTCAATCTTTCGCTGTCACTGTCAATCTTTATCTCACTTTCCCTCTCTCTCTCCCTCCCTCCCCCTCTCTCCCTCTCCCCCTATGAATAAGTGCCTACTACGGCTGAAGTTGGGCAACTGACAGTACAATATCACAATGATGAGAAGTGTAGCTAAAGCTTGTCATACGCCGTATATCCCAAACGGTCATATTCCTTGGCCAACTCACAGAGTCCCATTTCCCACCTGCCAAAAACATGTCCCGCTCCATAATATTCAGACCAGGAAGTTGAAATAAAGAGGCTGATGGGGGTTGGAGGGGGATGGCAAACCAGACAGAGCAAGTGTGTTCCTAACTCCAAAAGCCCCAATCCAATTTGGGCTAATTAAGGTCATACAAAAGCTCATCATAAATATTTTCCTTTTTACAGCGCCGAGGGACTATTGCACTATTGCATCTTTTTCCCCTTTCCTCTCCGGTCGCCTCCCGTCCCGGCCAATCAAATTATCTAATTAGTGGCTTTCTGCAGGTGCTAATGAGGGTGATGTGATTAAGGGGGTACAGGGGTTGAACTTGGGACCGTGCAAGGTGATCAGAGGGCCCTGGGAGAGTGCCGAGAGGGGAAACTTGGGGCCCGAGACAGACAAGATCAAATAGAGACAAAGCAGGCTTGATGAAGGGCAGATCCAACATGGTAACAACCCCTTTGATACTGAACACTGATCAATGTTGACCTCGGTGAGTTAAAGACGGAGGGAGCAACCAGTAATAGCTTACACGTAGGTCTCTCCTTTCTTCAGTAGGATCTAACAGCATTGGCTTCATGTAGTGATGATGATGATGACGATGATGACAAGTGACAATGACGGCAAATTACAATGACTTTCGGTAACACACAACTTTCTTAGGGAAAAATGGATGCGTGAGCAATTTCTGCCTGGTATGTATATAAACTATGTATAGCAGCTTCTGATGAGATCACAGAGATATAAATATACAGTACATACAGTACATTAGATCTAATTAAATCACGCCAACACACAGCCATCCGTTTGAACATAACCTACTTCATACCCATACGGTGCAAACACATCTAAAGCCGGGTGTACACTACACGATTTTGGCCCTGATTTAGCTGTCCCAGACATGTTTTTGAGATCAGGCGACAAAATCCCCATGTTGTCGCCTACTCGGGAACATGGTCTTCACGACGCTAGGGTCAGCACACACAATCTGAGGGCTACCGATCTCATCTTTGAGCAGTCCCAGGCGTCCCGATATTTTAAACATGTTTGATTTTGTCTGCACAAAATCTGCAATGCTCTTGTCGGGGTGAGATGTGCAACGACAAGTTTTGAGAACGGTGATCAGCAATAGCCAATGAGAAGAAGCCAGTGAGATGATGATATCGTTTAGCATCACCCAGAATGTGTAGACTCTCAAGCAGAAGCAATGACTACTACTAGTATGCGTTTGTACTTTAACCAAAGCCAACGTGTCAAATCGTTACAGCTCTGCAGTTCACAAGAAATGTTATTCAATTCAAAATGTTGGCTAGATATTTCAACTCTGTATGGCAAGCGTGAATGTCTGACTGAAAACGTTTATGAGGCTGTGTCACGCTCGTTGAAGGACGGGTCAGACCAAGGCGCAGCATGATATGCAAACATGTTTATTTACATGAATAAACACACAACGAAACAATAAACTAACGACACGTGAAGTCCTACGGTAACACACAACAAACCTTATACAGAACAAGATCCCACAACCCACTAGTGCCAATAGGCTGTTTGAGTATGGTCCCCAATCAGAGACAACGAGCGACAGCTGCCTCGATTGGGAACCACACTGCCAACATAGATCTAGACATACTAGATCGAAAACATAGAACTACACAACATAGAAAAATCACACCCTGACTCAACAAATAACAGTCCCCAGAGTCAGGCGTGACAGGCTGCTTTGAGCCACATCTCGTTGTAGCTACGTTAAATCTAATCGCATCATCACATCACTGTTTTCGCACGACCAAGTGAAGAATCTTGTAGTGTGTGACCACCGTCTGTGCCACATCATTCAGTGTGAGTACTCACTGCATTGGTAAGACAAAGAAAATGACAGGAAAGAATTTTTATTTATTTATTCTTATTTATTTAACCTTTATTTAACCAGGTAAGCCAACTGCGACCTGGCCAAAATAAAGCAAAGAAGTGAGATAAAAACAACAACACAGAGTTACACATGGGATAAAACAAAACATACAGTCAATAACACAATAGAAAATCTATATACAGTGTGTGCAAATGTAGTAAGTTATGGAGGTAAGGCAATAAATAGGCCATAGTGCAAAAATAATTACAATTTAGTATTAACACTGGAATGATAGATGTGCAGAAGATTATGTGCAAATAGAGATACTGGGGTGCAAATGAGCAAAATAAATAACAATATGGGGATGAGGTAGTTGGGTGGGCTAATTACAGATGGGCTGTGTACAGGTGCAGTGATCGGTAAGCTGCTCTGACAACTGATGCTTAAAGTTAGTGAGGGACATAAGAGTCTCCAGCTTCAGAGATTTTTGCAGTTCATTCCAGTCATTAGCAGCAGAGAACTGGAAGGAATGGCGGCCAAAGGAGCTGTTGGCTTTGGGGCATGACCAGTGAGATATACCTGCTGGAGCACATACTACGGGTGGGTGCTGCTATGGTGACCAATGAGCTAAGATAAGGCGGGAATTGCCTAGCAGTGATTTATAGATGACCTGGAGTCAGTGGGTTTGGCGATGAATATGTAGTGAGGGCCAGCCAACAAGAGCGTACAGGTCACAATGGTGGGTAGTATATGGGGCTTTGGTGACAAAACGGATGGCACTGTGATAGACTACATCCAATTTGCTGAGTAGAGTGTTGGAGGCTATTTTGTAAATGACATCGCCGAAGTCAAGGATCGGTAGGATAGTCAGTTTTACGAGGGCATGTTTGGCAGCATGAGTGAAGGAGGCTTTGTTGCGAAATAGGAAGCCAATTCTAGATTTAACTTTTGGATTGGAGATGCTTAATATGAGTCTTGAAGGAGACTTTACGGTCTAACCAGACACCTAGGTATTTGTAGTTGTCACATATTCTAAGTCAGACCCGCCGAGTAGTGATTCTAGTCGGGCAGGCGGGTGCAAGCAGCGTTGATTGAAGAGCATGCATTTAGTTTTACTTAGTGTTTAAGAGCAGTTGGAGGCTACGGAAGGAGTGTTGTATGGCATTGAAGCTCGTTTGGAGGTTTGTCCAATGATGGGCCAGATGTATACAAAATGGTGTCGTCTGCATAGAGGTGGATCTGAGAGTCACCAGCAGCAAGAGTCGACATCATTGATATACACAGAGAATAGAGTCGGCCAGAGAATTGAACCCTGTGGCACCTCCATATAGACTGCCAGAGGTCCAGACAACAGGCCCTCCGATTTGACACATTGAACTCTATCTGAGAAGTAGTTGGTGAACCAGGCGAGGCAGTCACTTGAGAAACCAAGGCTATTTAGTCTGCCAATAAGAATGCGGTGATTGACAGAGTCGAAAGCCTTGGCCAGGTTGATGAAGACAGCTGCACAGTCTGTCTTTTATTGATTGCGGTTATAATATCGTTAGGACCTTTAGGCGTGGCTGAGGTGCACCCATGACCAGCTCGGAAACCAAATTGCATAGCGGAGAAGGTACAGTGGGATTCGAAATGGACGGTGATCTGTTTGTTAACTTGGCTTTCAAATACTTTCGAAAGGCAGGGCAGGATGGATATAGGTCTGTAACAGTTTGGATCTACAGTGTCACCCCCTTTGAAGAGGGGGATGACCGCGGCAGCTTTCCAATCTCTAGGGATCTCAGATGATACGAAAGAGAGGTTGAACAGGCTAGTAATAGTTGCTACAATATCGGCAGCTAATTTTAGAAAGAAAGGGTCCAGATTGTCTAGCCCAGCTGATTTGTAGGGGTCCAGATTTTGCAGCTCTTTCAGAACACCAGCTATCTGAATTTGGGTAAAGGAGAAGCGGGGGGATGCATGGGCAAATTGCAGCGGGGGACCAGAGCTGGTGGCCGGGGTAGGGGTAGCCAGGTGGAAAGCATGGCCAGTTGTAGCAAAATGCTTATTGAAATTTTTGATTATCGTACATTTATCGGTGGTGACAGTGTTTCCTAGCCTCAGTGCAGTGGGCAGCTGGGAGGAGGTGCTCTTATTCTCCATGGACATTACAGTGTCCCACAACTCTTTGGAGTTAGCTAGCCTTTGCTTTCCTAACTGATTGTGTATATTGGTTCCTGACTTCCCTGAAAAGTTGCATATCACGGAGGCTGTTCGATGCTAATGCAGTACGCCACAGGATGTTTTTGTGCTGGTCAAGGGCAGTCAAGTCTGGGGTGAACCAGGGGCTATATCTGTTCTTAGTTCGGAATTTTTTGAATGGGGCATGCTTATTTAAGATTGAGAGGAAAGCACTTTTAAAGAACAACCAAGCATCCTCTACTGACATAATGAGGTCAATATGCATCCAGGATACCCGGGCCAGGGAGCGTTTGACAGTGATGAGGGGTGGTCATTTGACCGCGGAACCATTACAGACGCAGGCAATGATGCAGTCATCGCTGAGATCCTAGTTGAAGACAGCGGAGGTGTATTTAGAGGGTAAATTAGTCAGGATGATATCTATGAGGGTGCCCATGTTTACAGATTTAGGGTTGTACCTGGTAGGTTCCTTGATAATTTGTGTGAGATTGAGGGCATCTAGTTTAGATTGTAGAACAGCCGGGGTGTTAAGCATATTCCAGTTTAGGTCACCAAGCAGTACAAACTCTGAGGATAGATGGGGGGCAATCAATTCACATATGGTGTCCAGGGCACAGCTGGGGGCTGAGGGGGGTCTGTAGCAAGCGGCAACAGAGATTGACTTATTTCTGGAGAGGTGGATTTTTTAGAAGTAGCTCAAATTGTTTGGGCACAGACCTGGATAGTAGGATAGAGCTCTGCAGGCTATCTTTACAGTAGATTGCAACTCCGCCCCTTTGAGAATGTTGTAGTTGGGGATGGAAATGTCAGAGTTTTTGGTGGTCTTCTAAGCCAGGATTCAGACACTGCTAGAACATCAAGGTTGGCGGAGAAACTCAAACTTAGGGAGGAGGCTTCTGTTGTTAACATGCAAAAAAACATGGCTTTTTACAGTTACAGAAGTCAACAAATGATAGTGCCTGGGGAGTAGGAGTGATACTGGGGGCTACAGGACCTGGGTTAACCTCTACATCACCAGAGGAACAGAGGAGGAGTAGAATAAGGATACGGCTAAAGTCTTTAAGAACTGGTCTTCTAGTGCGTTGGGTACAGAGAATAAAAGGGGCAGATTTCCGGGCGTTGTAGAATAGATTCAGGTCATTATGTACAGACAAGGATATGGAAGGATATGAGTACAGTGGAGGTAAACCTAAGCGTTGGGTAACGATGAAAGAGGCACGGAGACACCGATTGAGCAACGGTTTCCGCGTTTATGGGGGGGTGGGACAAAGGAGCTATCTAAGGCAGGTTGAGCTGGGCTGGGGGAATCTACAGTGAAATAGTACAATAAAAAAATACAAAACAGCAATAAGCAAGTCATATTGACATGGGAGAGAGGCATAAAGCAATCACTGGTGTTATTCGAGAGAGCTAAGACAACAACTGGTAATGGCGACACAAGTTTGGGCTGAGGCTAAACAGAGAAACAGGACAGATAAACAGGATGGGGTACCATGTAAAGGAACAGTCCAGCAGGCATCAGCTGTGCAGCTGAGTGATCATAAGGTCCAATGAGCAGTTTGAATGGCTGCTACAGCACAGGCGAGCAAGAAGCTACGGCTGTTGATTGTGTGCTAGCGGCCGGGGCTAGCAGATGGCTCTTCGTGGTCGCCGCAACGGTATAAGTATTTGACCCCTCTCAATCAGAAAGATTTCTGGCTCAGATGTCTTTTATACAGGTACGGATGAGATTAGGAGCACACTCTTAAAGGGAGTGCTCTAATCTCAGCTTGTTACCTGTATAAAAGACACCTGTCCACAGAAGCAATCAATCAATCAGATTCCAAACTCTCCACCATGGCCAAGACCAAAGAGCTCTCCAAGGTTGTCAGGGACAAGATTGTAGACCCACACAAGGCTGGAATGGGCTACAAGACCATCGCCAAGCAGCTTGGTGAGAAGGTGACAACAGTTGGTGCGATTATTCGCAAAATGGAAGAAACACAAAATAACTGTCAATCTCCCTTGGCCTGGGGCTCCATGCAAGATCTCACCTTGTGGAGTTGCAATGATCATGAGAACGGTGAGGAATCAGCCCAGAACTACACGGGAGGATCTTGTCAATGATCTCAAGGCAGCTGGGACCATAGTCACAAATAAAATAATTGGTAACACTATGCTGTGAAGGACTGAAATCCTGTAGCGCCCGGAAGGTCCCCCCTGCTCAAGAAAGCACATATACAGGGCCGTCTGAAGTTTGCCAATGAACATCTGAATGATTCAGAGGAGAACTGGGTGAAAGTGTTGTGGTCAGATGAGACCAAAATGGAGCTCTTTGGCATCAACTCAACTCGCCGTGTTTGGAGGAGGAGGAATGCTGCCTATGACCCCAAGAACACCATCCCCACCATCAAACATGGAGGTGGAAACATTATGCTTTGGGGTGTTTATCTGCTAAGGGGACAGGACAACTTCACCGCATCAAAGGGACGATGGACGGGGCCATGTATCGTCAAATCTTGGGTGAGCATCTCCTTCCTCAGCCAGGGCATTGAAAATGGGTCGTGGATGGGTATTCCAGCATGACAATGACCCAAAACACACGGCCAAGGCAACAAAGGAGTGGCTCAAAAAGAAGCACATTAAGGTTCTGGAGTGGCCTAGCCAGTCTCCAGACCTTAATCCCATAGAAAATCTGTGGAGGGAGCTGAATGTTCGAGTTGCCAAACGTCAGCCTCGAAACCTTAATGACTTGGAGAAGATCTGCAAAGAGGAGTGGGACAAAATCCCTCCTGAGATGTGTGCAAACCTGGTTTTAACACCAAGTACTAAGTCATGTTTTGCAGAGGGGTCTTATTATTTCCCTCATTAAAATGTAAATCAATTTATAAAAAAAATTCTGGATTTTTTTGTTGTTATTCTTTCTCTCACTGTTCAAATAAACCTACCATTAAAATTATAGACTGATCATGTCTTTGTCAGTGGGCAAACGTACAAAATCAGCAGTGGATCAAATATTTTTTTCCCTCACTGTATATACGAAAGAGACAAAAAAATAAAAAAACAGGCTATTTACACGGACACACTACAGAGTATACGACCACACTTCTACGCCATCTTGGATCAAGTTGGTCGTTTGACGTGAAAGGTTCAGCGATTTTAGGATTTTGAAAGTTGGGTAGTATACACCCGGCTTAAGTGCGTATATGAACATACCTTCACTTAAACTAATAACGCCACATGCCATTGCCCATTCATCCATATGTGTATATTTTTCATAGCTATCTATTTACCACCACAAACCAATGCTGGCATTAAGATTGCACTGAATGAGTTGTATAAGGCCATAAATCAACAGGAAAATGCTCATCCAGATGCAGCGCTCCTAGTGGCCGGGGACTTTAATGCAGGGAAACTTAAATCCGTTCTACCTAATTTCTACCAGCATGTTAAATGTGCAACCAGAGGAAGAAAAAAAACTCTGGACCACCTTTACTCCACACACAGAGACGCATACAAAGCTCTCCCTCGCCCTCCATTTGGCAAATCTGACCATAACTCTATCCTCCTGATTCCTGCTTATAAGCAAAAACTAAAGCAGGAAGCACCAGTGACTCGGTTAATAAAAAAGTGGTCAGATGACGCAGATGCTAAGCTACAGGACTGTTTTGCTAGCACAGACTGGAACATGTTCTGGGATTCTTCAGATAGCATTGAGGAGTACACCACATCAGTCACTGGTTTCATCAATAAGTGCATCGATGATGTCGTCCCCCACAGTGACCCGTACGTACATACCCCAACCAGAAGCCATGGATTACAGGAAACATCCGCACTGAGCTAAAGGGTAGAGCTGCCGCTTTCAAGGAGCGGGACTCTAACCCGGACGCTTATAAGAAATCCCGCTATGCCCTCCGACGAACCATCAAACAGGCAAAGAGTCAATACAGGACTAAGATTGAATCGTACTACACTGGCTCTGATGCTCGGGCCGGATGTGGCAGGGCTTGAAAACTATTACAGACTACAAAGGGAAGCACAGCCGCGAGCTGCCCAGTGACACAAGCCTACCAGACGAGCTAAACCACTTCTATGCTCGCTTTGAGGCAAGCAACACTGAAGCATGCATGAGAGCACCAGCTGTTCCGGATGACTATGTGATCACACCTCCGTAGCCGATGTGAGTAAGACTTTTTAAGCAGGTCAACATTCACAAGGCCGCAGGGCCAGACGGATTACCAGGACGTGTACTCCGAGCATGTGCTGACCAACTGGCAAGTGTCTTCACTGACATTTTCAACATGTCCCTGACTGAGTCTGTAATACCAACATGTTTCAAGCAGACCACCATAGTCCCCATGCCCAAGGACTCTAAGATAACCTGCCTAAATGACTACCGACCCGTAGCACTGACGTCTGTAGCCATGAAGTGCTTTGAAAGGCTGGTCATGGCTCACATCAACAGCATTATCCCAGGAACCCTAGACCCACTCCAATTTGCATACCGCCCCAACAGATCCACAGATGATGCAATCTCTATTGCACTCCACACTGCCCTTTCCCACCTGGACAAGAGGAACACCTACGTGAGAATGCTATTCATTGACTACAGCTCAGCATTCAACACCATAGTGCCCTCTAAGCTCATCACTAAGCTAAGGATCCTGGGACTAAACACCTCCCTCTGCAACTGGATCCTGGACTTCCTGACGGGCCGCCCCCAGGTGGTAAGGGTAGGTAACAACACATCTGCCACACTGATCCTCAACACGGGGGGCCCCTCAGGGTTGCGTGCTCAGTCCCCTCCTGTACTCCCTGTTCACCCATGAATGCATGGCCAGGCACGACTACAACACCATCATTAAGTTTGCCGACGACACAACAGTGGTAGGCCTGATCACCGACAACGATGAGACAGCCTATAGGGAGGAGGTCAGAGACCTGGCAGTGTGGTGCCAGGATAACAACCTCTCCCTCAACGTGACCAAGACAAAGGAGATGATTGTGGACTACAGGAAAAAAAAGAGGACTGGAGCACGCCCCCCATTCTCATCGGACGGGGCTGTAGTGGAACAGGTTGAGAGCTTCAAGTTCCTTGGTGTCCACATCACCAACGAACTATCATGGTCCAAACACACCAAGACAGTCGTGAAGAGGGCACGACAAAGCCTATTCCCCCTCAGGAGACTCAAAAGATTTGGCATGGGTCCTCAGATCCTCAAAAAATTCTACAGCTGCACCATCGAGAGCATCCTGACTGGTTGCATCACCGCCTGGTATGGCAAATGCTTGGCCTCGACCGCAAGGCACTACAGAGGGTGAGTGCGTACGGCCCAGTACATCACTGGGGCCAAGCTTCCTGCCATCCAGGACCTCTATACCAGGCGGTGTCGGAGGAAGGCCTTCAAAATTGTCAAAGACTCCAGCCACCCTAGTCATAGACTGTTCTCTCTGCTACCGCACGGCAAGCGGTACCGGAGTGCCAAGTCTAGGTCCAAAAGACTTCTCAACAGCTTCTACCCCAAGCCATAAGACTCCTGAACAGCTAATCATGGCTACCCGGACTATTTGCACTGCCCCCCACCCCATCCTTTTACGCTGCTGCTACTCTGTTAATTATTTATGCATAGTCACTTTAACTCTACCCACATGTACATATTACTTCAACTACCTCAACTAGTCGGTGCCCCCCCGCACATTGACTCCTGCACCGGTACCCCCCTGTATATATAGCCTCCCTACTGTTATTTTATTTTACTTCTGCTCTTTTTTTCTCAACACTTTTTTTGTTGTTGTTTTATTTTTACTTTTTTGTTAAAAAGAAATGCACTGTTGGTTAAGGGCTGTAAGTAAGCATTTCACTGTAATGTCTGCACCTGTTGTATTCGGCGCATGTGGCCAATACAATTTGATTTGATTTGATTTGATAAAGCACACATACTGTGCCATCGAACAGAAGGGAAATTGGATATAAATACCATCATTAAACTAATATGGTGTGTGCGATTGCTATCCATTCATTTGTACATGATGTCTAATGACACTGCTGGTCCTACTCACACTGCCCTACCCTATGCTTTGACTTCTTTCTCCCCTCTCTCCAGATAAAAATCCTGCGACTTGTGACTGCAGGCCGCCCAACAACCTGCCCGCTTGACCCCATCCCTCCTCTCTTCTCCAGACCATCTCCGGTGACCTTCTCCCCTACCTCACCTCGGCTGATCAACTCATCCTTGACCGCTGGCTATGTCCCTTCCGTCTTCAAGAGAGCGAGAGTTGCACCCCTTCTCAAAAAACCAACACTCGATCCCACTGATGTCAACAACTACAGACCAGTATCCCTTCTTTCTTTTCTTTCCAAAACTATTGAGCGTGCCGTCTTTAGCCAACTCTCTTGCTATCTCTCTCAGAATGACCTTTCTTGATCCAAACCAGTCAGGTTTCAGGACTGGTCATTCAACTGAGACTGCTCTTCTCTGTGTCACGGAGGCTCTCCGCACTGCTAAAGCTAACTCTCTCTCCTCTGCTCTTGTCCTTCTAGACCTGTCTGCTGCCTTTGATACTGTGAACCATCAGATCCTCCTCTCCACCCTCTCCGAGCTGGGCATCTCCGGCGCGGCTCACTCCTGGATTGCGTCCCTACCTGACCGGTCGCTCATACCAAGTGGCGTGGCGAGAAGCTGTCTCCGCACCACGTGCTCTCACCACTGGTGTCCCCCAGGGCTCAGTTCTAGGCCCTCTCCTATTCTCCCTATACACCAAGTCACTTGGCTCTGTCATATCCTCACATGGCCTCTCCTATCATTGCTACGCTGACGATACACAACTAATCTTCTCCTTTCCCCCTTCTGATAACCAGGTGGCGAATCGCATCTCTGCATGTCTGGCAGACATATCAGTATGGATGACGGATCACCACCTCAAGCTGAACCCTGGCAAGACGGAGCTGCTCTTCCTCCCGGGGAAGGGACTGCCCGTTCCATGATCTCGCCATCACGGTTGACAACTCCGTTGTGTCCTCCTCCCAGAGTGCGAAGAGCCTTGGCGTGACCCTGGACAACACCCTGTCGTCTCCGCTAACATCAAGGTGGTGACTCGATCCTGCAGGTTCATGCTCTACAACATTCGGAGAGTACGACCCTGCCTTACACAGGAAGCGGCACAGGTCCTAATCCAGGCACTTGTCATCTCCGTCTGGATTACTGCAACTCGCTGTTGGCTGGGCTCCCTGCCTGTGCCATTAAACCCCTACAACTCATCCAGAATGCCGCAGCCCGTCTGGTGTTCCGCAACCTTCCCAAGTTCTCTCACGTCACCCCCCTCCTCCGCACACTCCACTGGCTTCCAGTTGAAGCTCGCATCCGTTACAAGACCATGGTGCCTATGGAGCAGTGGAGGGGAACGGCACCTCCGTACCTTCAGGCTCTGATCAGTCCCTACACCCAAACGAGGGCATTGCGTTCATCCACCTCTGGCCTGCTGGCTCCTTCCTCTGCGGAAGCATAGCTCCCGCTCAGCCCAGTCAAAACTGTTCGCTGCTCTGGCACCCCAATGGTGGAACAAGCTCCCCTCACGACGCCAGGACAGCGTAGTCACTCACCACCTTCCGGAGACATTTGAAACCCCACCTCTTTAAGGAATACCTGGGATAGGATAAAGTAATCCTTCTACCCCCCAAAAAAAAAAATTAAAATTAAAAAAAAATAAATAAAAAAAAATGACGTAAATGTGCCCTTGAGCAAGGCACTTAACCCTAATTGCTCCCTGTAAGTCGCTCTGGATAAGAGCGTCTGCTAAATGACTAAAATGTAAAAATGTAAATGTACTTTCAGACACAGTGCTATCAAATGTGACTAAATACATTTTAAGAAACCTACATTGAACTAACACGTTAAGCCATCCATCTGTATGGACATAATGTGTGTGTGTGTGTGTGTGTGTGTGTGTGTACATTGGGTCAAATGCTAATAAAGGCAACAACCCAGGATTAGTATAAACGACCCTTCATTTAAAACATCTGAGAACCTCTCCCATCACTGCAAGCGACACACACACATAGGTGGCATGTATCTTAAATATTCCTATATGCGTGTGTGCGTGGATGCGTGCGTGTGAGTGATGATGCGTATGTGTACGTGTAGTGTGTGTGTGTGTGTGTGTTCATGCTTATTTGTGTGTGTGTGCTTTGAGTGTGTGTGCGCTGCACTGTCAGACTCTGCATTCTGCCTGGCTGACTGGTGTTTCGAGGCTAAATGCCCATCTAATAGCCCTTCATTTCGGCTCCACTACAGCAACTGCAAATAATTTAATAACCTTCACTCCTCCTTTCCCCCACTGTCTGGGAAGGAGCCATTGGTATGTCACGTAGTATAAGGCCAATGAATGTGTGTGTGTGTGTGTGTGTGTGTGTGTGTGTGTGTGTGTGTGTGTGTATGCGCCGAGCCCTCAAGGAAGGGGACCTAGTTCTCAGATGAAAACAAACAGGTTATACAACCACATTATCATCTTAATAAGGCTAAGGGCAGATATCTCTCTTTTCAGGCTAATTCCCAAATGGCACTCTATTCCCTTCACAGATAATAGGGTGCCATTTAGGACAGTCTCAGTTTCTCTCCCCAACTGCCCTGAGTTGACAAAAACACTTGAAGCAGGAACAACTGAGGCAAAAAGTTTCTCTTCGTAAAAATGAAACATAATAATACCCACTGTATCAAATCAAATCAAATCAAATTGTATTGGGCACATGTGCCGAATACCACAGGTGCAGACATTACAGTGAAATGCTTACTTACAGCCCCCTTAACCAACAGTGCATTTATTTTTAATAAAAAAGTAAAATAAAACAACAACAAAAAAGTGTTGAGAAAAAAAAGAGCAGAAGTAAAATAAAATAACAGTAGGGAGGCTATATATACAGGGGGTACCGGTGCAGAGTCAATGTCGGGGGGCACCGGCTAGTTGAGGTAGTTGAAGTAATATGTACATGTGGGTAGAGTTAAAGTGACTATGCATAAATAATTAACAGAGTAGCAGCAGCGTAAAAAGATGGGGTGGGGCAGTGCAAATAGTCCGGGTAGCCATGATTAGCTGTTCAGGAGTCTTATGGCTTGGGGTAGAAGCTGTTGAGAAGTCTTTTGGACCTAGACTTGGCACTCCGGTACCGCTTGCCGTGCGGTAGCAGAGAGAACAGTCTATGACTAGGGGTGGCTGGAGTCTTTGACAATTTTGAGGGCCTTCCTCTGACACCGCCTGGTAGTAGAGGTCCTGGATGGCAGGGAAGCTTGGCCCAAGTGATGTACTGGGCCGTACGCACTACCTCTGTAGTGCCTTGCGGTCGGAGGCCAAGCAGTTGCCATACCAGGCGGTGATGCAACCAGTCAATTTATGATCAATAACATCAAAGGCTGCACTGAAATCTAACTATACAGTTCTAACTATAATTGTATTACCCATATCATTTAACCAAGCATCTGTCATCTGAGTCAATGCAGTACAAGTTGAGTGCCCTTCTCTAAATGCATGCTGAAAGTCATTGTCAAACACAATTCTCTCCATCAGCTTACTAAGAACAGGCAGCAAACTGATTGGGCGGTTGTTAGAGCCAGCAAAGGGTGCTTTATTCTTTTTAGGCAGTGGAATTACGTTAACCTTGCCAGGCAACTGTGACTCAGAATCGATCTTCACCCTCCAATCAGATGTCCCGAGACTGGCTAACCTGGCCAAGCTGCTGTTTTGTGACTGGCTATTTTGAGACCAGACCAGAACAGAGTGCACTTTGCCTGGCTGTCAGAGAGTGGTTTGGCCCCAAATGGCACCCTATTTCCTATTCTTTGATCTAGACATAATAGAGAGTGTATGAATTGTATGTGTCTATGTGAAAAGAGTAGCATGTGGGTGAGAGCATTTATGTGCGTTGTGTGACCATACATCAAACAAAGGTGTCTGTTCCTTACTAGATAAAAAGCTACATCAAGGTGTGTGCCTTGGGGCTTGTCTAGTGCTAGTGCTGCTGACCCCGGACCACATATGTTCCTGGAGTCAGTGGTTCAAACCCTCATTCCACCACCGACTTTCTCTGCTATATCCTACATATCTAACCGTAATCTATTAATAAAACTTGAAAACACCTTAATAAATAATAAATTAAAGGTGTATCAAGACTGCACCTCTATGTCTGCTTATAGCTCTCTTATTGAATGTCATGGAAGTGAGGCTGTCTACTGGTAACTTATACATAGTGCTGAAATAAGAATTATCTTCTGACTGTGACCTTTTGAACTCTGACTAACAAACATTACTGACTAACAAACTTATCATTTTGAGCTACAGTAGCTAGGTGGAAGCTTCCTTGGCATTTTCCTGCTCTCTCTGTAGTGTTTGGGAATGCATTATTGACATCCTATACCTGCATATGGTGTCTCAGTTAAGCACATCACAACTCTGCAGTATAAGGGGAAATAAGGAAGGGAAATTGGGTGCGTGGGGCGAGAAAGACTGGGGGGACAAGTTGGGAATAGCGACTTACCTCGACCAGCTTGTTGGCGTGCTCGAGGAACACCTGCGCATACTCCTTGACCTCCTTCTCATTGCCACTCTTGGCCGCCTCGATGAGCACCAGCAGCGGCACGTTGGTCTCCAGGAACGAAGTCTGAGATGTGGTCCATCACTGCCTTCCTCAACTGGAGAGACAGGGACAGAGACGGAGTGTGTTTAACTTTGTGTTTACTAAGTGTATAACATATTTATTATTGAATTGAGAGCGGGGGCAGAGAGAGAGAGAGCGCGAGGGGGGAGAGGTGGGAGGGGAAAAGGGAGAGCGGAGAGAGAGAGAAAGAGAGAGTGAGAGACAGAGAGACGGGGGGGATGAGGAAATGGAAACAGAGGATCAGCAGCAGCAGGGGGTTGTAAATGGTTGCCTGCAAGGTGTCATTTTCCCCATGAGACCTTTTACGAGGGCAGCACTTTGCGACTTAAATATTTGTTTCTGAAATCATTTTGCCAAACTGGCAAGGGACACAGTCTTTTTCCCTGCTAAATGGACACTGATGGTATTTGCAGTCTCTTCATATCGGACCAGTGTAACAGACTAGTAGGAATAGAGTCAGTACAATGACAGTAGACAGGTGCTTTATCTTACTAAGAGAAGGACTTGGGCATATGGACCCTTGGAGACTAACAGAGGCAAGCAAGCAAACACACACACACACACTCCCATCCAGTCAAATGTCTTTGGAGTAGCGGTTCAAAGGAGTCAATTGACTAATCTTGTGAAGTTTAATTTCACGACTATCAAACTGAAGCCATTTGAATGAATGAGCAACTACTGTGGGGACTTCACTTTAGTTTCTGATGCCATCATTCATAATTAGGCTATAAAGAAAACATTATTGCACCACGTTCCTGGTGTTAAAGAACAAAAAGATTTAGAGGGGCAGCGAGGGGAGATACGGGGTTGCCGGAGATTGACAAGGGCGTTTGGCTCTAACCAGCAATAATCATCAGTCAGTCAAGCGCGTTCACACACGCACGCACGCGTGCACACACACACACATCAGTCAGTGAAACACACTCACCCCTCCACCGACCAATTAAAATCTTAACTGCCAAGCCACAGCGGAGGGACAGTAATGATGAATTATGGCTTGTGGAGGTTTAATCCATCACGCTGGTTCTTTGAGGGGAGACTAGGAGTCTGCCTCCAAATGTGATATTTTAATACACTACTTTTGGCCAGAGCCCTATGGACCATGGTCAAAAGTAGTGCACAACATAGGGAATAGGGATCCATTTGGGATACAGATTAGGAGCCGGCCAAGAGCTGTAGGACATGACAGGCCTACATAAGCAACCCAGCTATAGCCAAAATCCTGTGCTGTGTTCAATAGATGGGAAATATTTTAACACTACAACCACCTTTCCTTTCAGCCTGTAAGTACCCGGCTAGAGAACGTTGCGGGCGTCCTCTTTAGCATATGCATCATATTGCATATCAACCCGCAAGGTGCAACAAACATAAGCACCAACACTTGATAGATAGTGCAGAAACTATTATAAAGGATTAATTGCATGAAAAAATATTTGTGGAAATATACAATAGTTAGGCCTATAGCCTATTTTTGTTTCCCTTACAATAAAAACATTACAGTACAATCAATTTGATCAACTTTATTTGTAGATTTGATTGGTAATAGAGTTATAGCAATTAATAAAGTCCAGTTATAGCTTCTTTTGACAAAGTAGAAATGAAAAATATAATGATAATATAACCAGTCAGGTCACAAGTGAAATTATTTGCCGTATTTCTAAATAAAAACAACAGTGCATGAACAATTGTAAAGGATGCATTTAATAAATAAATATCATATTCTAATTTGAAGTTAATGATGTTACTAGTTTTTGCTTAGTAGCCAGAGCAATGCTGCCGCGCGAGTGGTCATGTGCTGAATGCATGTACAGCATGGATATTCTTCAAAAAAGTGAAATTTGGAAATAGAGCTGCACCTCTTGAATTATGAGATTTATTTGGCAAAGGTAAGTGTAATAGAAACTGCTGAATATGTTATTTCTGATACTATATAGAAATCAAAATGGTATACCTGGATGTGACTCTGAAGGAGGATTTGATAAAGTGATGATCCTTTCCCTGCATCTGTAAATTTTAAGATCCATCTCTTCTGATAGGCTTAATAGATTATTGTCAATTTAATCTTGTCTACACTACTGGTCAAAAGTTTTAGAACATCTACTCATTCAAGTGTTTTTCTTGATTAATTACTATTTTCTACATTGTAGAAAAATAGTGAAGACATCAAAACTAGGAAATAACACATATGGAATCATGTAGTAACCCAAAAAGTGTTAAACAAATCAAAATACATTTTATATTTGAGATTCTTCAAATAGCCACCCTTTGCTTTGTTGACAGCTTTGCACACTTTTACAAAGTAAAACGTAAAAGAGAATGGTATCAACCCGCAAGGCGCGGTCAAATTATTAACATGAGTGCCAATGCTGATAAATAGGCATAACACAAACTCATCATTACACTATTGTTGTTCTAAATTCAATCAACCTCTTCACCCTGCTTATCATTCAGTTAGGCCTAATTTAAATTTGATTGTGAAGTAACTTCCACAATTATCGCCCATCCATCCATTTGTCATTCATTCAGTGTGCTGGCATCGTTTGCTTCACCGGATAGAGTCAAGGATATGTTTCACATTATTCTAAAGGCCTACTGCAACATGTAGCATGTTTTAGTTTCCCTTACAATAAATGTGATTACTAATAGAGTTATAGTAAATAAAACAGTCCCATAACAGCTTATTACAAAGTAAAACATAAAAAATAATGGTATCAACCCCCAAAGTGTACGGTCAAATGATTTGCTGCTGATAAATAGGCATACCACAAACTCATCATTTCACTATTGTCTTTCTAAATTAAATCAACCACTTCACCTTCCTTATCATTCAGTTAGGCCTAATTCAAATTCAATTGTGAAGTAAGGTGCACAATCATCGCCCATTCATCCATTTGTCATTCATTCAGTGAGGAGAGAGAGATGCATTAGCGCCTGGCTGGGTACCCACATCCTACAGCACATAGTCTTTGGCGGATTAGATTAGGAATAGGTGTGAAAAAAACAGGTAAAAAGCCTCGAAATACTTTTCTGTTTGTGATTTCAAAATTCTGACAAATGAGCAGTGTAAAATACAAAACATTTAGGGAAAGTCAGGGTAAGAGCAGGACATAGCTTTTTTGGGGGGGCAGATTATATTTATTTATAAAATCAAACATCAGTGGCCATTGGCCTATGGTGGTTCTAGTGTCCCATGAGAAGATCAGATTTGGTTTCACGTTGCACAACTTTTTTGCTACATCGTGCCCCTACTGCATATGGTCTAAAACCCAGAGCTGCATACTTGTGAGTGAGTGAGTGAGTGCTGAAACACGGCCTTGTGTTAGAGGAAAAGAGTAGGAGAGACCTTCCGTATTGCAATCAGTGTGCCATGTTCATTTGGGTTGCGGGGTACCTGAGCATGAAATTCGGGGGAGATGGGAGCACACTCCTAGTTAATGATCCAGCTCCCCCTGTGCCAATAATCTAATCTATGACTTTTAATGAACTCTAGCCTCCTCGTTAATAGCCTTTAATAAGTGTTTTTGGTTAATAGGCCTTTTCCCATTGTCACTGTGCTATAGGCTTGAGTCTGATTGAATATATTTCTCATCATTTATCTGTATATAAACTATACAAAATATGTGTATGATATTGGAATAAACATACTTTGCCATATATATATATATATATATATATATATATATATATATACAGTGGGGAGAACAAGTATTTGATACACTGCCAATTTTGCAGGTTTTCGTACTTACAAAGCATGTAGAGGTCTGTAATTGTTATCATAGGTACACTTCAACTGTGAGAGACGAAATCTAAAACAAATATCCAGAAAATCACATTGTATAATTTTTAAGTAATTAATTTGCATTTTATTGCGTGACATAAGTATTTGATCACCTACCAACAAGTAAGAATTCCGTCTCTCACAGACCTGTTCGTTTTTCTTTAAGAAGCCCTCCTGTTCTCCACTCATTATCTGTATTAACTGCACCTGTTTGAACTTGTTACCTGTATAAAAGACACCTGTCCACACACTCAATCAAACAGACTCCAACCTCTCCACAATGGCCAAGACCAGAGAGCTGTGTAAGGACATCAGGGATAAAATTGTAGACCTGCACAAGGCTGGGATGGGCTATAGGACAATAGGCAAGCAGCTTGGTGAGAAGGCAACAACTGTTGGCGCAATTATTCGAAAATGGAAGAAGTTCAAGATGACGGTCAATCACCCTGGGTCTGCAAGATCTCACCTCGTGGGGCATCAATGATCATGAGGAAGGTGAGGGATCAGCCCAGATCTACACGGCAGGACCTGGTCAATGACCTGAAGAGAGCTGGGACCACAGTCTCAAAGAAAACCACTACGCAGTCATGGATAAAAAATCCTGCAGCGCACGTAAGGTCCCCCTGCTCAAGCCAGCGCATGTCCAGGCTCGTCTGAAGTTTACCAATGACCATCTGGATGATCCAGAGGAGGAATGGGAGAAGGTCATGTGGTCTGATGAGACAAAAATAGAGCTTTTTGGCCTAAACTCCACTCGCTGTGTTTGGAGGAAGAAGAAGGGATGAGTACAACCCCAAGAACACCATCCCAACTGTGATGCATGGAGGTGGAAACATCATTCTTTGGGGATGCTTTTCTGCAAAGGGGACAGGACGACTGCACCGTATTGAGGGGAGGATGGATGGGGCCATGTATCGCGAGATCTTGGCCAACAACCTCCCCTTCCCTCAGTAAGAGCATTGAAGATGGGTTGTGGCTGGGTCTTCCAGCATGACAACGACCCGAAACACACAGCCAGGAGTGGCTCCGTAAGAAGCATCTCAAGGTCCTGGAGTGGTCTATCCAGTCTTCAGACCTGAACCCAATAGAAAATATTTGGAGGGGAGCTGAAAGTCCGTATTGCCCAGCGACAGCCCCAAAACCTGAAGGATCTGGAGAAGGTATGGAGGAGTGGGCCAAATCCCTGCTGCAGGTGTGTGCAAACCTGGTCAAGACCTACAGGAAACGATGATCTCTGTAATTGCAAACAAAGATTTCTGTACCAAATATTAAGTTCTGCTTTTCTGATGTATCAAATACTTATGTCATGCAATAAAATGTAAATTAATTACTTAAAAAATCATACAATGTGATTTTCTGGATTTTTGTTTTAGATTCCGTCTCTCACAGTTGAAGTGTACCTATGATCAAAATTACAGACCTCTACATGCTTTCTAAGTAGGAAAACCTGCAAAATCGGCAGTGTATCAAATACTTGTTCTCCCCACTGTTATATATATATATATATATATATATATATATATATATATATATATATATATATATATATATATATATATATATAGAGGACTGAAAAGGGAGAATTTCCATTGAAAATTAGGTCAGGAATACATTTAATTTGTGTCCAGGAAACCACCACTTGATGTCTAAAAGTGATGTTGATGTGTTTGACTGAGACTGAAGGGATGATACAGTAGAGTGATTTTCCTCCTCTGTCTCTCCTTCTCTCCTCTCTGCACCATCAGCATTCCAATGCCCGAACCCCCACAGGCCTCCTTCTTAAATCTTCCAGCCATCCCTCTCTCTCTCTCTCTCTCTCTCTCTCTCTCTCTCTCTCGTCCATCTGCACTCTCTTGTTCTTTGTAGGGTTAATTTTCTAAGTTTACCAGTAAAATACCAGAATTTTGGTAACTTTCAAGTTTTGGGGGAATTTATCACAAGACAACTAGTGTCCTTTTTGCGGTACTTCAGATTATCACAGGTGTCTGAAATTATCTCTGGCCCTCTGTGTGGCCTTATCACATGTAAAATACATCAAATAAAGAAAATGATTTTTTTTTAAATTGAATGACAAAGCTGTAAACATTATCCTAAATATAAACCATCAACTTAGTGAATAGCATTGGTGTTTACTATAAGGGTTTCCGCATGAAATATCCTATTTTCTTTACACTTGTATTTATTTGACTATGTCAATATGTCTTTGTTGTTAATGTTTTGTCACCAAACTGGTGGCAGTTGTGAAAAAAAGTCAATAATTGGAAAAGTTACAGAGTTTGTTGAAAATAATGGTATTGTGGATTAGATGTTTTTCTCATTATTAAGGTATTTTCTCTTGAACCATATCATCTATCCACTAGAAACTCATGGACAACACAGATATAAAAAATGAATACCATACATGAATATATATTTTTAAAGTTATTCGAGTATAAATGACCAAAGTTACAATAGATTACCAAAAGTACTGAATGTCTCTCTTCTCCCCCTCCCCCGGTCTCTCTCTCTCTCCCTCTGCACTCTCTTTCAATCCAACCCTCCTTCTGTATTTCACTACCACCTTACTCATAAGTTATTTGGAGCAGACACTATAACTGCACTACTACTCCACTACTACTCTACTACTCTAGTACTAATTCTACTCTACTAGTGTGATTGCCAAAATGACGGTGTACTGTATATCTTTATCACTTTACATTTGGATAATTCAAGTAATATATCACGAATGGTATCATATTGTGTGGTCGCATGGTATCACCATAGAGATTAGTTGGTGTTGGAAGTTATGTTGGAATAAAAGCCAGTGTTAGGAGTCATTGGACTAGGCTGACTCTATTGTACTGTACCGTGCTGGCTCGGATATATTTTCATTTTCATATAGTCTTTTCCAGCATCAACTATGGTACAGCTATCTTGGACTCGGTTCAGTATTGTGAAAAGGTTATTGGTCCATCAGCCACCTTTGATCTATGCCCTGATGTCATATCATCATATGAAATGGATGACACTGATAAAACACAATTGCAGTGACTCCAGTCTGCCTTCCCTTGAATACTATGATGTCTATTGTGTAGTAGATGGAATCTGAGCTAGAGTCATGTAATCTTGCTGGTAAATTGGAAATAAACAGAGTGTGCCTCTGATTTTTCCTCTTCAGACTATGAAAACAGCGAGTGGAAAATTGGAAACACCAAAAACAGAGAATGAGTGCTTTAGCTCAAATTGCTTTGAGCGTCTCCCAAAAGTTTGACGGATTATGAAATACCTGTTCTCGCCCTCTCCTCTCCTCTCCTCCCTCTCTGTCTAATCCTCTACCTCTGTTCTTTCTTATCAGCCACACCTCGGGTTAGAAGCCCAGTTAAACCGCTACGATTCACACCATATTCTAACGCTCGATAAAAGCGTTGAAAGGAATGCTGTGAAATAATTTGGATGGCATATTTAGTTAACCAACAAACCTGGGCAAGATGAATATCTGTTCGGCTGTTTGCCGATAAGCAGAGGGCCGTGTGATCTTCAAAGATGGAGATTAGCGTTTGCTTTGCAAATTTGCTTTTTTAATGGTGGAGGGAAACTGTGTTTTTTAGGGATTAGACACCTGCTCTGACACAACAAAACAGATGTCTGAGGGAGAGAACTGTCGCAAAGATCCCCTGTGTGTGTTGTGTGTGTGTGTGTACTGTATGTGTGTGAGAGAGAGTGTGTGTGTGTCTCTTCAATGCGATGCAGAATGTTTGATTCATCAGTGTTATGTAAGAGGCCAGCGCGAGAATGCAGATTTTTACATTGCCGATCATTTACTGTACCGTCACAACCCCACCCAAACCCCTAACCCTACCCCTGTTCCCCATTTGTTTTACGACAAGAGAAATAAAGTACATCAAAAAAGCTAAAAAGAAATATGCAATTATAAGGAAGAAAATAGAGAATCCAATTATGAAAGAGAAAACATTGGCGGGGTGGTTTGGAGTCGTATTCCCCCGTTCCTCCGTCACACTTGTGATTCCATGCAGATAGCAGGAGCTGAATGTGTGTGTGTGTGTGTGTGTGCACGTGCCGAGGGGGTCAGCGGCAGAAAGTTTCTTATTAAAATGTCAAGAGCAATCACATGTATAAACGTCCGGGGCACCACAGAGAGAGGCAAAACAGCTTGTGCAAATCAAAATAAAGTAATAGCGCTCATATTTGATATCAGGGAACTGCGGTAGGAGGATCGGACGAGGGAAGGGGGGGATGAGAAATGAGAGAGGAGGAGGATTTTTATTTGATTTATTACGATTCCCATTAGCCGACGCCAATGGCGACAGTTAGTCTTACTTGGGTCCGACACATAACGAAAAAAAACAACAACAAAAAACACAGACAAAACACAGACAATAGACATACATTTAAAAACATTAACATGTAGTGTGTGTGTGCATCTGTCAGTTACACATACATGTCAGTACATACACACAACAACTAGGTCACAAGGGGGAGAGTTGTTGTGCTGTGAGGTGTTGCTTTATTTGTTTTTTGAAACCAGGTCTGCTGTTCACTCACGCAGTATGAGATGGAAGGGAGTTCCATGCACTCATGGCTGTATAATACTCTGTAAAATAATCTGTATAATACTGTATGTGTCCTTGAATTTGTTCTGGTCCTGGGGACTGTGAAAAGACCCCTCTTACATAACACTGATGACTCAAACATTCTGCATCGCATTGAAGAGACACACACACACTCTCTCTCACACACATGCACGCGTGTCTGGTGGGGTAAGTGTGTGTGTCAGTGCTGTGTGTAAGTTAACTATGCAAACAATTTGGAATTTCGAACACATTACTGTTTCTCATAAAAAGTGAAGTGGTCAGTCTTTCCTCAACTCTTAGCCGAGAGACTGGCATGCATAGTATTAATATTAGCCCTCTGATTACAATGAAGAGCAAGATCGTGCCACTCTGTTCTGGGACAGCTGCAGCTTGACTAGGTCTTTCTTTGCAGCACTTGACCTTATGACTGGACAATAATCAAGATAAGATACAACTAGAGCCTGCAGGACTTGCTTTGTGGAGTATGGTGTCAAAAAAAGCAGAGCATCTATTTATTATGGACAGACCTCTCCCCCATCTTTACAACAATTCGTCTATATGTTTTGACCATGACAGTTTAAAAGCTAAGGTAACACCAAGTAATTTAGTCTCCTCAACGTGTTCAACGGCCACACCATTCATTACCAGATTCAGCTGAGGTCTAGAACGTAGAGAATGATTTGTACCAAATACAATGCTCTTAGTTTTAAAGATGTTCAGGACCAATTTATTACTGGCCTCCCATTCCAAAACTGATTGCAACTCTTTGTTAAGGGTTTCAGTGACTTCGTTAGCTGTGGTTGCTGACGAGTATATGGTTGAATCATCAGCATACATGGATACACACGCTTTGTTTAACGCATGTGGCAGGTCATTAGTAAAAAATAGAAAAGAGTAGAGGGCCTAGAGAGCTGCCCCCTTCAGGTGACTACACTTTACAAGTTTGACATTAGAGAAGCTTCCATTAAAGAAAACCCTCTGAGTTATATTAGATACAGTGGCTTGCGAAAGTATTCACCCCCTTGGCATTTTTCCTATTTTGATGCCTTACAACCTAGAATTAAAATAGATTTTTGGGGGTTTGTATCATTTGATTTACACAACACACCTACCACTTTGAAGATGCAAAATAATTTTATTTGCGAAACAAACAACAAATAAGACAAATAAACTGAAACCTTGAGCGTGCATAAATATTCACCCAAACCCCCCCCGAAGTCAATACTTTGTAAAGCCACCTGCAAGTCTCTTGTGGTATGTCTCTATAAGCTTGGCACATCTAGCCACTGGGATTATTGTCCATTCTTCAAGGCAAAACTGCTCCAGCTCCTTCAAGTTGGATGGGTTCCGCTGGTGTACAGCAATCTTTAAGTCATACCACAGATTCTCAATTCGATTGAGGTCTCGGCTTTGACTAGGCCATTCCAAGACATTTAAATGTTTCCCCCTTAAACCACTCAAGTGTTGCTTTAGCAGTATGCTTAAGGTCATTGTCCTGCTGGAAGGTGAACCTCCGTCCCAGTCTCAAATCTCTGGAAGACTGAAACAGGTTTCCCTCAAGAATGTCCCTGTATTTAGCGCCATCCATCATTCCTTCAATTCTGACCAGTTTCCCAGTCCCTGCCGATGAAAAACATCCCCACAGCATGATGCTGCCACCACCATGCTTCACTGTGGGGATGGTGTTCTCGGGGTGATGAGAGGTGTTGGGTTTGCATCAGACATAGCATTTTCCTTGATGGTCAAAAAGCTCAATTTTAGTCTCATCTGACCAGAGTACCTTCTTCCAAATGTTTGGGGAGTCTCCCACATGCCTTTTGGCGAAAACCAAACGTGTTTGCTTATTTCTTTCTTGAAGCAATTACTTTTTTCTGGCCACTCTTCCGTAAAGCCCAGCTCTGTGGAGTGTACGGCTTAAAGTGGTCCTATGGACAGATACTCCAATCTCCACTGTGGAGCTTTGCAGTTCCTTCAGGGTTATCTTTGGTGTCTTTGTTGCCTCTCTGATTAATGCCTTCCTTGCATGGTCCGTGAGTTTTGGTGGGCAGCCCTCTCTTGGCAGGTTTGTTGTGGTGCCATATTCTTTCCATTTTTTAATAATGGATTTAATGGTGCTCCGTGTGATGTTCAAAGTTTCTGATGTTCTTTTATAACCCAACCCTGATCTGAACTTCTCCACAACTTTGTCCTTGACCTGTTTGGAGAGCTCCTTGGTCTTCATGGTGCTGCTTGCTTGGTGGTGCCCCTTGCTTAGTGGTGTTGCAGACTCGGGGGCCTTTCAGAACAGGTGTTTATATACTGAGATCATGTGACACTTAGATTACACACAGGTGGACTTTATTTAATTAATTATGTGACTTCTGAAGGTAATTGGTTGCACCAGATCTTATTTAGGGGCTTCAAAGCAAAGGGGGTGAATACATATGCAAATAAAATCAAATAAAATCAAATGTTATTGGCCACATGCGCCGAATACAACAGGTGCAGACATTACAGTGAAATGCTTACTTACAGCCCTTAACCAACAGTGCATTTATTTTTAATAAAAAAGTAAAATAAAATAAAAAAGAAAAAAAAGAGCAGAAGTAAAATAAAATAACAGTAGGGAGGCTATATATACAGGGTACCGGTGCAGAGTCAATGTGCGGGGGCACCGGCTAGTTGAGGTAGTTGAAGTAATATGTACATGTGGGTAGAGTTAAAGTGACTATGCATAAATAATTAACAGAGTAGCAGCAGCGTAAAAAGATGGGGTGGGGGGGGAGTGCAAATAGTCCGGGTAGCCATGATTAGCTGTTCAGGAGTCTTATGGCTTGTGGGTAGAAGCTGTTGAGAAGTCTTTTGGACCTAGACTTGGCACTCCGGTACCGCTTGCCGTGCGGTAGCAGAGAGAACAGTCTATGACTAGGGTAGCTGGAGTCTTTGACAATTTTGAGGGCCTTCCTCTGACACCGCCTGGTATAGAGGTCCTGGATGGCAGGAAGCTTGGCCCCAGTGATGTACTGGGCCGTACGCATTACCCTCTGTAGAGCCTTGCGGTCGGAGGCCAAGCAGTTGCCATACCAGGCGGTGATGCAACCAGTCAGGATGCTCGATGGTGCAGCTGTAGAATTTTTTGAGGATCTGAGGACCCATGCCGAATCTTTTCCAGTCTCCTGAGGGGGAATAGGCTTTGTCGTGCCCTCTTCACGACTGTCTTGGTGTGTTTGGACCATGATAATTCGTTGGTGATGTGGACACCAAGGAACTTGAAGCTCTCAACCTGTTCCACTAAAGCCCCGTCGATGAGAATGGGGCGTGCTCAGTCCTAATTTTTTTGCTGTAGTCCACAATCATCTCCTTTGTCTTGGTCACGTTGAGGGAGAGGTTGTTATCCTGGCACCACACGGCCAGGTCTCTGACCTCCTCCCTATAGGCTGTCTCATCGTTGTCGATTATCAGAGCTACCACTGTTGTGTCGTCGGCAAACTTAATGATGGTGTTGGAGTCGTGCCTGGCCATGCAGTCATGGGTGAACAGGGAGTACAGGAGGGGACTGAGCACGCACCCCTGAGGGGCCCCCGTGTTGAGGATCAGTGTGGCAGATGTGTTGTTACCTACCCTTACCACCTGGGGGCGGCCCGTCAGGAAGTCCAGGATCCAGTTGCAGAGGGAGGTGTTTAGTCCCAGGATCCTTAGCTTAGTGATGAGCTTAGAGGGCACTATGGCGTTTAATGCTGAGCTGTAGTCAATGAATAGCATTCTCACATAGGTGTTCCTCTTGTCCAGGTGGGAAAGGGCAGTGTGGAGTGCAATAGAGATTGCATCATCTGTGGATCTGTTGGGGCGGTATGCAAATTTGAGTGGGTCTAGGGTTTCTGGGATAATGCTGTTGATGTGAGCCAGTGACCATCCTTTCAAAGCACTTCAAGGCTACAGACGTCAGTGCTACGGGTCGGTAGTCATTTAGGCAGGTTATCTTAGTGTCCTTGGGCACGGGGACTATGGTGGTCTGCTTGAAACATGTTGGTATTACAGACTCAGTCAGGGACATGTTGAAAATGTCAGTGAAGACACTTGCCAGTTGGTCAGCACATGCTCGGAGTACACTTCCTGGTAATCCGTCTGGCCCTGCAGCCTTGTGAATGTTGACCTGCTTAAAAGTCTTACTCACATCGGTAACGGAGAGCGTGATCACATAGTCATCCGGAACAGCTGGTGCTCTCATGCATGCTAAAGTGTTGCTTGCCTCAAAGCGAGCATAGAAGTGGTTTAGCTCGTCTGGTAGGCTTGGGTCACTGGGAAGCTCGCGGCTGTGCTTCCCTTTGTAGTCTGTAATAGTTTTCAAGCCCTGCCACATCCGACGAGCGTCAGAGCCGGTGTAGTACGATTCAATCTTAGTCCTGTATTGACTCTTTGCCTGTTTGATGGTTCGTCGGAGGGCATAGCGGGATTTCTTATAAGCGTCCGGGTTAGAGTCCCGCTCCTTGAAAGCGGCAGCTCTACCCTTTAGCTCAGTGCGGATGTTTCCTGTAATCCATGGCTTCTGGTTGGGGTATGTACGTACAGTCACTGTGGGGACGACATCATCGATGCACTTATTGATGAAGCCAGTGACTGATGTGGTGTACTCCTCAATGCTATCTGAAGAATCCCAGAACATTTTCCAGTCTGTGCTAGCAAAACAGTCCTGTAGCTTAGCATCTGCGTCATCTGACCACTTTTTATTAACCGAGTCACTGGTGCTTCCTGCTTTAGTTCTTGCTTATAAGCAGGAATCAGGAGGATAGAGTTATGGTCAGATTTGCCAAATGGAGGGCGAGGGAGAGCTTTGTATGCGTCTCTGTGTGTGGAGTAAAGGTGGTCTAGAGTTTTTTTCCTCTGGTTGCACATTTAACATGCTGGTAGAAATTAGGTAGAACGGATTTAAGTTTCCCTGCATTAAAGTCCCCGGCCACTAGGAGCGCTGCCTCTGGATGAGCGTTTTCCTGTTGACTTATGGCCTTATACAGCTCATTCAGTGCAATCTTAATGCCAGCATTGGTTTGTGGTGGTAAATAGACAGCTATGAAAAATATAGCCTTGGTAAATAGTGTGATCTACAGCTTATCATAAGATACTCTACCTCAGGCGAGCAAAACCTCGAGACTTTCTTAGTATTTGATTTTGTGCACCAGCTGTTGTTTACAAATATACACAGAACGCCACCCCTTGTCTTACCGGAGTCAGCCGTTCTATCCTGCCGATGTAGCGTATAGCCCGCTAGCTGTATGTTATCCATGTCGTCGTTCAGCCACGACTCGGGTGAAACATAAGATATTACAGTTTTTAATGTCCCGTTGGTAGGATAACCGGTCATCCAATTTATTTTCCAATGATTGAAGATTTGCTAATAGGATTGATGGGAGCGGCAGTTTACTCGCTCGCCGTCGGATCCTTACAAGGCACCCCGACCTACGTCCACGAGATCTCCGTCTCTTCCTCATGCGAATGATGGGGATTTGGGCCTTGTCGGGTGTATGTAGGATATCCTTCGCGGCCGCCTCGTTAAAGAACAATTATTAGTCCAATACGAGGTGAGTAATCGCTGTCCTGACATCCAGAAGCTCTTTTTGGTTATAAGAGACAATGGCAGAAACATTATGTACAAAATAAATTACAAATAACGCGGAAAAACACACATAATAGTACAATTGGTTAGGAGGGCTGTAAAACGGCAGCCATCTTCTCCGGCGCCATTCTTCCTGCACACACCACTATTCCGTTATTTATTTTTTTGAATTTTTGAAACAAGTTATTTTTTTCATTTCACGTCAACAATTTGGAGTATTTTGTGTATGTCCATTACAGGAAATGCTAATAGAAATCCATTTAAATTACAGGTTGTAATGCAACAAAATAGGAAAACTTCCAAGGGGGATGAATACTTTTGCAAGACACTGTAGATAGCTCTGAATCCAAGTGATCGAAAAGCCATAACACATACACTACCGGTCAAAAGTATCAGAACACCTACTCATTCAAGGTTTTTTCTTTATATTTACTATTTTCTATATTGTAGAATAATAGTGAAGACATCAAAACTATGAAATAACACATATGGAATCATGTAGTAACCAAAAAAGTGTTAAACAAATCAAAATTAATGTTATAATTTAGATTCTTCAAAAGCCACCCTTTGCCTTGATGACAGCTTTGCACACTCTTTGTTTAACACTTTTTTGGTTACTACATGATTCCATATGTGTTATTTCATAGTTTTGACGTCTTCACTATTATTCTACGGGCGGCAGGTAGCTTAGTGGGTAAGAGCGTTGTGCCAGCAACCGGAATGTCGCTAGTTCTAATCCCCGAGCCGACTAGGTGAAAAATGTGTCGATGTGCCCTTAAGGAAGGCACTTAACCATGATTGCTCATGTAAGTCGCTCTGGATAAGAGCGTCTACTAAAATAGTAACAATAAAGAAAAACCCTTGAATGAGTAGGTGTTCTATAACTTTTGACCAGTAGTGTACATTTTCTCAACAACAGGTTATGGTCAATAATATCAAAGGCTGCACTGAAATCTAACAGTACAGCTCCCACAATCTTCTTATTATCAATTCCTTTCAACCAATCATGTTGAGTGCCCTTCTCTATAAGCATGCTGTTAATTTGTTTATGGAGAAATGGTCCTCTGTGGTCCTCTGTAGCTCAGCTGGTAGAGCACGGTGCTTGTAAAGCCAGGGTAGTGAGTTTGATCCCCGGGACCACCCATACACAAAAATGTATGCATGCATGACTGTAAGTCGCTTTGGATAAAAACGTCTGCTAAATGGCATTATTATTAAATAGCACTGTATGTGGTCAAACATATTTTTTTCAACAGTTTGCTAAGAGCTGGCAGCAAGCTGATAGGTCTGCTGTTAGAACCAGTAAAGGCTGCTCTACCACTCTTGGGTAGCGGAATGACTTTGGCTTCATCCACATAAGAGTCACAGCAAAATCCTTTGTATTGTTGTGGGAACTCTTATATACTATTTTAGGTCCAGCTTTTGGAACTTTGGCTTTCCTGGATATGGCCACAATAGTGTGATCACTGCATCCAATTGGTACGGATACAGTTTTAGAACAAAGTTCTATAGTATTACTAAAAATGTGATCAATACATGTGAATGATCTTGTTCCTGTAGTGTTTGTAAACAGCCTGGTAGGTTGATTAATAACCTGAACCAGATTATAGGCACTGGTTTCAGTGAGAAGCTTCATCTTGAGCAGACAATTTGATGAAAACCAGTATTTATTAAGGTCCCCAAGAAAGTCGACCTCTCTGTCTACATCACATACACTATCAGTCATTTCACACACATTATTTAGATACCGACTGTTAGCACTTGCTGGCCTATAGCAACACATTTTACATTACATTTACATTTTAGTCATTTAGCAGACACTCTTATCCAGAGCGACTTACAGTTAGTGAATGCATACATGCTTTTTTGTTTCTTTTATTTATATTTATATTTTTTTAAAGAAAAAAAAAAGAATCATACTGGCCCCCCGTGGGAAACGAACCCACATCCCTGCCGGCAAAACCCTCCCCTACCTTGGACGACGCTGTACCAATTGTGCACCGCCCATGGGTCTCCCGGTCACGGCCGGCTGCGACAGAGCCTGGACTCTAACCAGGATCTCTAGTGGTACAGCTAGCACTGCGATGCAGTGCCTTAGACCACTGCGTCACTTGGGAGTCAACATCTCAAAATAATAGGCTTTAGATGAGGCAGGTGAACCTGCAACCACAAAACTTCAATAACACTTGACATGAGATCTTCGCTAAGCATTACAGGGATATGGCTCTGAATAAGCATTAATCATTCCTGAGGAGAAGGGACCTGGTGGAAGAGCATTCCATGATGACATGGCTCTATACAGTACATAACTGAGCGATGGATTCCATCTGTTTTTGATTTGGGTACTGTGAAGAAACCCATAGTGGCGTGTCTGGTGGGGTATGTATGTCTGTTTGAAGTGTAGGCAAATAGATTATACAAGTGATTAGGTCTTCTCAACACACAACTGTTTCTTAAAAAGACTAGAAGAGAAGTAGTCAATTTCTCCTCAACCATGAAATACTATCATGCATGTCTTTCCTGGCTGCACCTGGCCATTTTACCGGACAGTAATAAAGATGGGAAAGAATCAGAGCCTGAACAACTGAAAAACGGAGAACATATTTTTATAACAGACAAACCTCTCCCCATCTTCACAGCAACTTTGTCAATATGACTTGATCATGATAACTGGCCATCCAATGTTACTCCTAGTAGTTCAACTTCTTCAACTTGTTCAAATGCATAACTCTAGTTGAGGTTTACTGTAGGTCTAAGATGATTTGAACCAAATCCAATCCTTTAGCTTTTAGATGTATTTAAGACCAATTTATTGTTAATTACCCATTCTGACATTGACTGTAACTCCTTGAGTCTCAGTGAGCTCACTGGCTGTAGGTGCTGATTTGTAGAGTGTGCAATCATCAGCATACATAGTCATTTTAGCTCCTTGTAAGACAAGTGGCAAATAATTTGTACAAATAGAGAAGAGTAACAGCCCAAGGTAAAACGTGTGGCAATAAGTGTGGGCTTGAGGATAACCACCCAATGAGGACACTGGAAAGCCTTGGTTCGAATGTGTCTGCCTCTGCAGTCTTTCTAGAAAGGTGTTTATGGTAAACTGACCCACTGGCTAGTTACTATAGCAGCTACACTGGGCCTGAATTCACCAATAGTCCTATTCACCCAAACATGTCTGCAGGATGTGTAATAACACCATATCAGTTAATGGCTTGGGCCCAGCTGATGTAGACTAGATAGGTGCAGCATGGCTGATCATACATACAGCATGTGGACCAGCAAGGTACAGGACAGTAGATGATGGCTGGAGATGTAATTTCCAGCAGTCCATAATGAGTGCTGATATTAAAGGCCCAGTGCAATAAAAAATCTGTTTTTCCTATGTTTTACATCATATTGTACAACAGCTGATGAAACTAACACTGTACAAGTGTGAAAAAATGTGATCAGTGTTATTTCCTAATAGGTGCTAGTAGAAAATACAATCTACACAGCAGGTTTGCATGGGTGGGAGTTTCGGCTTTCCATGGTGACATCATCATGCGGTAAACTGGTAAACAGACCAATAAAAAGAGAGTTCCAAATCTCTCTGCCAATAACAGTACATTTTCAGTTTTCCCCTCCCCACTCAGACCACTCCCAGACAGTCCTAGCAAAAATCTTGCTTGAGAAATAGTTTTTTGCTAGGGTACACTTCATGACCAAAACTATGTGGACACTTGCTCGTCGAACATCTCATTCCAAAATAATGGGCATCAATATGGAGTGGTCCCCCCTTTGCTACAGCCTCCACTCTTCTGGAAAGGCTTTCCACTAGATGTTGGAACATTGCTACGGGGACTTGCTTCCATTCAGCCACAAGAGCATTAGTGAGGTCGGGAACTGATGTTGTGCGATTAGGATTGGCTCGTGGTCGGCGTTCCAATTCATCCCAAAGGTGTTCAATTGGGTTGTGGTCAGGGCTCTATGCAGGCCAGACAAGTTCTTCCACACCGATCTCGACAAACCATTTCTGTATGGACCTCGCTTTGTGCACAGGGACATTGTCATGCTGAAACAGGAAAGGGCCTTCCCCAAACTGTTGCCACAATGTTGGAAGCAAAGAATCGTCTAGAATGTCATTGTATGCTGTAGCGTTCAGATTTCCCTTCACTTGAACTAAGGGGCCTAGACCGAACCATGAAAAACAGCCCCAGACCATTATTCCTCCTACACCAAACTTTACAGTTGGCACTATGCATTCGGGCAGGTAGCGTTCTCCTCGCATCCGCCAAACCCAGATTTGTCCAGCGTACTGCTTTACACCACTCCAGCCAACGCTTGGCATTGCATATTGTGCGCTTAGGCTTGTGTGCGGCTGCTCGGCAATGGGAACCCGTTTCATGAAGTTCCCAATAAACAGTGATTGTGCTGAGGTTGCTTCCAGAGGCTGTTTGGAACTTCGGTAGTGAGTGTTGAAACCGAGGACAGACAATTTTTACGCGCTACGCGCTTCAGCACTCAGCGGTCCCGTTCTGTGAGCTTGTGTGGCCTACCACTTCACAGCTGAGCCGTTGTTGCTCCTAGACATTTCCACTTCACATTAACAACACTTACAGTTGACCGGGGAAGCTCTAGAAGAGCAGAACTTTTACAAACTGACTTGTTGGAAAGGTGGCATCCTATTGTCATGCCATGTTGAAAGTCACTGAGCTCTTCAGTAAGGCCATTCTACTGCCAATGTTTGTCTATGGAGATTGCATGACTGTGTGCTCAATTTTATACACCTGTCAGCAACGGGTGTGGCTGAAATAGCCAAATCCACTAATTTGAAGGGGTGTCCACATACTTTTGGTGATGTAGTGTACTTAACTGTTACCCAGAAATGATTTGATATTTATATAATAAAAAGCTGTATTGGGCCTTTAAGGGTGTCGTGAGCTTGTCTATCAGCCTCCCTCCTCCTTCCCTTTCTTATCAGTCATTTCTGGTGGCAGGCCCGGGTCCCCGTGGTAAGGCCACGGGGTTATCAGGCGGCGATGGAGCCCCAGCGAGTGGTGGGGGAAAGTCAGTGGAGGGCAAAACGACTGCTGACAGTGTTAACGACTGACCGTTTGACACCATACCTGTCACGCTGACTGCAGTGTGGTGGCCATTGTCATTTTCAGTCTGCTAGATTCTGTGACCTGTCACTATGCATTATGTAAGTTAAACAGATATATTATATTATGGACTTGAATCATCTTTTCGTGCTAATTGTTTTCTGTCGGTGTCACACCCTGGCTCTGGGACTCTATATGTTGAGCCAGGGTGTGTTCATTCTGTGGTGTTCATTCTAGTTTGTTGTATTCTATGTTTGCCTGAGTGACTCCCAATCAGAGGCAACGAGTGTCAGCTGTTGGCTGGTTGTCTCTGATTGGGAGCCATATTTAAACTGTCTGTTTTTCCCTTTGTGTTTGTGGGTTTTTGTTCCGTGTTCGGTCATTGATACCGTGGACTGCACGAAATCGTTTCTTGTTTTGTATTGTGTTTACACTTTAACTAATTAAAGTATGTTCGTTCATCACGCTGCGCCTTGGTCTGTTCCATATGACGATCGTGACAGAAAAACCCACCATGCAACGACCAAGCAGCGTGTCCAGGGGCAGCTCTTGGGCTGGACATGGGAGGAAGCGCCAGGAGAAGAGACGGTGGAGGCGCGCCGTAGAGAGGAGCAGGCAGCCTGGACATGGGAGGAGATATTGGACGGTAAAGGGTCCTGGACTTGGGAGGAAATCCTGGCCGGGATGGATCGCCGGCCATGGAGTGAGACAGTGGAGAGGCGACGGAGAGAGGAGCAACGGCGTGATCAGGGTCGTCGTCAAACGGTCGAGAGGCAACCCCAGAAAATGTTTAGGGGGGGGCACACGGCATGGACGACGGGGCTGACGGAGGCAGAAAAGGGGCGGATCCAGAAGGCCACCAGGTTACGGATACACCGCCCTGTACGTCCTGTGCGGATGCCTCACACAGAGTGTGTGAGGGTAGGCATTCAGCCAGGACGGGTTGTGGCCGTTCTTCACTCCAGGTCTCCTATCCGTCTCCACAGCCCGGTTCGGCCTGTCCCTGCTCCACGCACCAAGCCTACAGTGTGCGTCGCCAGCCCGGTTCGGCCTGTCCCTGCTCCACGCACCAAGCCTACGGTGTGCGTCGCCAGCCCAGTCCGGCCTGTCCCTGCTCCACGCACCAAGCCTACGGTGTGCGTCGCCAGCCCAGCCCGGCCTGTCCCTGCTCTACGCACCAAGCCTACGGTGTGCGTCGCCAGCCCAGTCAGGCCTGTCCCTGCTCTACGCACCAAGTATACGGTGCGCGTCGCCAGCCCGGCCCGGCCTGTTCCTGCCACTCGCACCAAGTATACGGTGCGCGTCGCCAGCCCGGCCCGGCCTGTTCCTGCCACTCGCACCAAGTCTACGGTGCGCGTCGCCAGCCCGGCCCGGCCTGTTCCTGCCACTCGCACCAAGTATACGGTGCGCGTCGCCAGCCCGGCCCGGCCTGTTCCTGCCACTCGCACCAAGTCTACGGTGCGCGTCGCCAGCCCGGCCCGGCCCGGCCTGTTCCTGCCACTCGCACCAAGTCTACGGTGCGCGTCGCCAGCCCGGCCCGGCCTGTTCCTGCCACTCGCACTAAGCCAGGGGTGCGAGACGTCAGCCTGGTAAGGCCCGTTCCTCCTCCACGCACCAAGCCAGGGGTGCGAGTCGTCAGCCTGGTAAGGCCCGTTCCTCCTCCACGCACCAAGCCAGGGGTGCGAGTCGTCAGCCTGGTAAGGCCCGTTCCTCCTCCACGCACTAAGCCAGGGGTGCGAGTCGTCAGCCTTGTAAGGCCCGTTCCTCCTCCACGCACCAAGCCAGGGGTGCGCGTGGTCAGTCCAGCACAACCCGTGCCTGGGCCACCGGTGCCTGGGAAGGTACCGGTCAACTGCTCCACTATGGAGCTGAAGCTAACCGCTCCTGCTAAGTCAAGTTCAGCTCCAGCCAGCGGGGCCAGACTGGACCAGGGGCGCTATGGGGGTTGATTGGAGGGTGGTGGTCAAGGCCGGAGCCAGAACCGCCGCCGAGGAGGTATGCCCGCCCAGCCCTCCCTGTTTTGTTTTAGTTGAGGCGCGGTCGCAGTCCGCGCCTTTAGGGGGTACTGTCACACCCCTGGCTCTGGGACTCTATATGTTGAGCCAGGGTGTGTTCATTCTGTGGTGTTCATTCTAGTTTGTTGTATTCTATGTTTGCCTGAGTGACTCCCAATCAGAGGCAACGAGTATCAGCTGTTGGCTGGTTGTCTCTGATTGGGAGCCATATTTAAACTGTCTGTTTTTCCCTTTGTGTTTGTGGGTTTTTGTTCCGTGTTCGGTCATTGATACCGTGGACTGCACGAGTCGTTTCTTGTTTTGTATTGTGTTTACACTTTAACTAATTAAAGTATGTTCGTTCATCACGCTGCGCCTTGGTCTGTTCCATATGACGATCGTGACAGTCGGAAGTTAAACATTAACAAAATTACTGCTAGCATAATTTTGTGCTTGTTACCAGCCGATAACATGCAAAGATCAACACATACATTGATCTACTGTAGAATGTATAGAAAAAAATAACACATGCACTTTAGTTTATAGACGACAGTGATTTTGCATGTCTAGTATGGCTATTTAACGAGCCATCTGTCTCGATACAAAACAGTTGTTCCTCTGATTCCAATTTCCGTGCACTATAAACAAACAGCAGAATTAATCCAGAAAATAACCATTATAATGAACGGGTACTGTAGCATTTGTTGCGCTGCTGCCACGGGGGAGCCCTGCGATCAGCCATCAATCAAGAGTGGGAGCGAGCCCTGGTGAAGAAGTAACTTGACAACAGGCATTCATAACATACAGGATGACAAGGCTAGGAACACATGGCACGTCTCCAGCCACCCTTTTCCATTTATAGTGCACTACTTTTGACCTGAGCCCTATAGGCCCTGGTCAAACGTAGGGCACTATGTAGGGAATAGGCTGTAAATGGGAATGCAGCCTGTTGCAGTAGCTGGCTATCAGGGGAACAGTAATTTCGGCAAGGCGAGACGTTTGAATATATTAGCTCAGCGCACAATCAGCCGTTCTCTTTCCCCAATTAGGACTATTAATCAACTTTTGGAACATCTGGTATGCTATTTTTACAGTTTCAGATTCAGCCTCTCTCTCCACCTCTCTCTTTTGTTCTCTTTCACCGATATTCTCTCTCACTTTGTTTCATCCCTTTGGCCTTAAACCAGCTGCCGGCAGTACCATGGCATTATTGCTAGTCACAGAAAGGGACTGGCAATAGGGCAGTTCGGCAAATGCCAGATGGGCTGGTCCACCTTTAGCCTAGTGGGCCTGTCTAAACGTTGCACAGAATGATCATTATATGGCTAATAGTGGGGGCCTCCTTGTGTGACGGTGAATGACCACCTCTGGCTTCAGACCTATCAAATCAAATCAAAGCACATTTTATTTGTCACATGCTTTGTAGACAACAGGTGTAGACTAACACTGAAATACTTACTTACGGGTCCTTTTCCAACAATGCAGAGTTAAAGATTTCATAAAAAATTTAAATAGTCACACAAGGAATAAATACACTGTAAAAAAACAAATACAAATAATGAGTAAAATTCACATGGCTATATACTGGAAGTACCAGTACCGAGTCGATGTGCAGGAGTACGAGGTAATTGAGGTAGCTATGTACTGTACATATACAGTGCCTTCAGAAAGTATTCAGACCCCTTGACTTTTTCCACATTTTGTTAAAAATACAGCCTTATTCTAAAATTGATTAAATTGTTTTTTTCCCCTCATTAATCTACACACACTACTCCATAATGACAAAGCAAAAACAGGTTTTTATAAAATGTTGCTAATTTATTAAAAATAAATAACTTCAATATCACATTTACATAAGTATTCAGACCCTTTACTCAGTACTTTGTTGAAGCACCTTTGGCAGCGATTACAGCATCGAGTCTTCTTGGGTATGACGCTACAAGCTTGGCACACCTGTATTTGGGGAGTTTCTCCCATACTTCTCTGCAGAGCCTCTCAAGCTCTGTCAGGTTGGATGGGGAGAGTTGCTGCACAGCTATTTTCTGGTCTCTCCAGAGATGATCGATCGGGTTCAAGTCCGGCTCTGGCTGGGCCACTCAAGGACATTCAGAGAATGATGGAAGCCACTGTGTTCTTCGGGACCTTCAATGCTGCATAAATATTTTGGTACCCTTCCCCAGATCTGTGCCTCGACACAATCCTGTCTCGGAGCTCTACGGACAATTCCTTCGACCTCATGGCTTGGTTTTTGCTCTGACATGGGACCTTACATAGACAGGTGTGTGCCTTTCCAAATCATGTCCAATCAATTTAATTTACCACAGGTGGACTCCAATCAAGTTGTAGAAACATCTCAAGGATGATCAATGGAAACAGGATGCAACTGAGCTCAATTTCGAGTCTCATAGCAAAGGGTCTGAATACTTATGTAAATAAGGTATATGTTTTTTATTTTTTATAAATGTGCAAACATTTCTAGAAATCTGTTTTTGCATTGTCATTATGGGGTATTGTGTGTAAATTGCTGAGGAATTGTTTTTATTTAATCCATTTTAGAATAAGGCTGTAACGTAACACAATGTGAAAAAAGTCAAGGGGTCTGAATACTTTCCGAAGGCACTGTAGGGAGGAGTAAAGTGACTAGGCAACAGGATATATAATAGACAGTAGCAGCAGCGTATGTGGTGAGTGTGAAAGTGTGTGTGTGGCGTCAGTATGCTTGCGTATGCTTGTGTGTGCATGTTGACTGTAAGTTGGATAAAAGCGTCTGCTAAATGGCATATTATTGTTATTATTATGTTATGTAGTGTGTGTGTGTGTGGTGTGTGCATGTGTGTGTTGGGGTGCCGGTTTAAGTATGTGTGAGCGTGTGGGTAGAGTCCATTGTGTGTGCATAGAGTCAATTTCAAGAGAGTTAGTGCAAGAAAGGGTCAATGCAGGTAGCCATTTGATTAGCTATTTGTATGTCCTGTTTAGAAGAGACTTATGGCTTGGGGGTAGAAACTGTCCAGGGTCCTGTTGGTTCCAGACTTGGTGCATTGGTACTGCTTGCCATGCACTAGCAGAGAGAACAGTCTGTGGCTTGGGTGGCTGGAGTCTTTTACAATTTTTAGGGCCTTCCTCTGACACCGCCTGGTATAGATGTCCTATACCAGGTGGTGTCAGTTGCCATACCAAGCGGTGATGCAGCCAGTCAAGATGCTCTCGATGGTGCAACTGTAGAACTTTTTGAGGATCTTAGGGCCCATGCAAAAAATGTTCAGCCTCCTGGGGGGGAAGAGGCATTGTTGTGCCGTCTTCGCAACTGTGTTTGTGTGTTTGGACCATGATAGATCTTTAGTGTTGTGGACGTCGAAGAACTTGAAGTCTCGACCCGTGCTCGGCCCTCCGTTTTCTGTAGTCCACACTGCCAGGTCTCTGACCTCCTCCCTATAGGCTGTCTCATCGTCGTCAGTGATCAGGCCTAACACTGTCGGGTCGTCGGCAAACTTAAAGATGGTGTTGGAGTAGTGAACAGGGGAGTACAGGAGGGGACTAAGCACGTACCCCTGAGGGGCACCCGTGTTGAGTGTCAGCATGGCGGATGTGTTGTTGCCTACCCTCACCACCTTGGGGCGGCCCGTCAGGAAGTCCAGGATCCAGTTGCAGAGGGAGGTATTCAGTCCCAGGGATCTTAGCTTAGTGATGAGCTTCGAGTGCACTATGGTGTTGAACGCTGAGCTGTAGTCAAGTGTGGAGTGCAATAGAGATTGCATCATTTGTGGATCTGTTAGGCGGTATGCGAATTGGAGTGGGTCCAGGGTGTCTGGGATGATGGTGTTGATGTGATCCATGACCAGCCTTTCAAAGAATTTAATGGCTACAGATGTAAGTGCTATGGGGCAATAGTTATTTAGACAGGTTACCTTGGTGTTCTTGGGCACAGGGACTATGGTGGTCTGCTTGAGACATATAGGTATTACAGACTGGGTCAGGGATAGGTTGAAATTGCCACTTGTCAGCTGGTCAGCGCATGCTCTGAGTAGGCAACCTGGTAATCCGTATGCGGTCTTGTGAATGTTAACCTGTTTAAAGGTCTTACTCACATCAGCTTTGGAGAGTGTGATCACCCAGTCATCCGGAACAGCTGGTCCTCTCACGCACGGTTCAGTGTTGCTTGCCTTGAAGACGGCATTTAGCTCGTCTGGTAGGTTAGTGTTACTGGGCAGCTCGGGGCTGGGTTTCCTTTTTCCTTTTGCAAGCCCTGCCACATCCGACGAGCGTCAGAGCCAGTGTAGTAGGATTCAATCTTCGTCCTGTATTGACACTTTGCCTGTTTGATGGTTGGTCAGAGGGCATAGTGGGATTTTTTATACGCGTCCGGGTTAGTGTCCCACTCCTTGAAAGCGGCAGCTCTAGCCTTTAGCGCCACACAGATATTGTCTGTGTGGGACATGTACGCAGAGTCACTGTTGGGATGACGTTATCGATGCACTTATTAATGAAGCCGGTGACTGATGTGGTAAACTCCTCAATGCCATCGGATGAATCCCGGAACATATTCCAGTTTGTGCTAGAAAAGCAGGCCTGTAGCTTAGCATCCGCTTCATCGAACCACTTCCGAATTGAGCGTGTCACTGGTACTTCCTGTTTAAGTTTTTGCTTGTAAGCAGGAATCAGGAGGATAGTGGTCATATTTGCCAAATGGAGGGCAAGGGAGAGTTTTGTATGCATCTTTGTGTGTGGAGTAAAGGTGATCTAGAGTTTTTTTTTTTTTTTTTTTGCACAGGTACATGCTGGTATAAATTAGGTAAAACGGATTTCAATTTTCCTGCATTAAACTCAACGGCCACTAGGAGTGCTGCCTCTGGATGAGCATTTTCTTGTTGACTTATATATAGATGAAAGCTCTCTTGGTAAATAGTGTGGTCTACAGCTTATCATTCTAACTCAGGTGAGCAGAACCTCGAGACTTCCTTAATATTAGAAATCACACACCAGCTGTTGTTAACAAAGATACATACACCCCAACCCTTGAGTTTACGAGATGCTGCCATTCTGTCCTGCAGATGCATTAAAAAACCAGCTAGATTTATATTAACTCTATTCCCTATTGTGCCCTGGTCAAAAGAAGTACACTATATAGTGAATAGGGAGATGCAGGACATTTGGGATGAAACCTTAATCAATCAACTCATACATTAGTAGTTTTCCTCGCCTGTGCTACTCTCAGCCTCTCAGTCTCTTACTGTAGGAAACAGTGAAAGCATTAGCCTGTAAACAAGAACAATGGCCAGGCAGTCTCTCTCTAGCAGTTTTTAGGCTAGCAGAAAGCGGGCAGGGCCCTGCTTATTCATTCTGGCCTGCTAATGCCCTATTGCCTATATGCAGAACCACCTTGCAGGCTGGCAGGCTGGGTAACCTGTCCCGCTCAACAGAAGGCAAAACGAGTGGCGTCAAGGTGTTAAGAGCAATGCCACTGAGAGACTTATGAACGGAACAGGGCAACTCATGAGGAAAGAACAAGCCTTGTGTGTGTTTTGCGGTAGGTGTGTATGTGTCTTTTTTGGTGTGTTTGTGTGGAGCTGTACAGAGTTAAATTATAAAAGAAGCAAGGATTAGGATTTAAAAGCTACAGTATTGCAGCGAATACATTTTTCTGAATGAGAAAATGTACTATTTCTTAGTAAATGAAAAGGATACGGAGAAAAATGCGGATATCAATCACCTCCCTACTAGCGAGAGGAATAATTTAATAGTGATCAACGTCTCTCGTTGTCTCATTCAAAGATACTGTATACCAAGAGTTGTCCTTCATGGACGGATCACAATCTAATTTCACATGATCTAACTAACATGTACTGTAGCTAGGTAAGTAAAACTAAGTCTGCTTTGATGTCCAATGGAAGTTCATACATCTGTACATACAAATGTTATCTTACGCTACATCAATTAACACCTATCGTCGATAGCATCCCTTCATTCCTTCCAATCTGTTGGAAGCAAAACCCAACCTTGCAACGCGGGGGAGCTTCCACATTTAATCAATACGAGTGGAGGGGTCAAAGCATTCTGGTATTAACACATCACTTGCCTTCTAATTTGCAGATGCGGCTGCCATATTTCTCTCACAGAGGTAGGTGGTAGTTGCCAACAGTTAGATGTTAGATATGAGGTGTGTGTGTGCGTGTATATGTGTTTGACATGCGTGTGTGTAAGAGAGAGAGCGAGAGAGAGCGAGAGAGAGAGAGAGAGAGAGAGAGAGAGAGAGAGAGAGAGAGAGAGAGAGAGAGAGAGAGAGACTGAGCGACTGCAAGAGCAACAAGTGCACTGTACTTTTATGTTTCATGCAGCAGCCAAGACAGACAGCCGCCTTGTTTTTAATAATAATCCAATAATTAGTGAATAATTAGGACCAGACTTCCTTATGTGTTGTCATTAACCAGAGTGACTCATCCCACAAGTCTCCACAAACAGACAGGGGCTGCGTTCCAAATGGCACCATATTCCCGACATAGGAGCGACCCATAGCACTCTGGTCAAAAGTAGTGCACTATATAGAGAATATGGTGCCATTTGGGATGCTGCCAGAGAGTAGGCTTTCACCACGCATGGATGTCTCATCACCATCACCATCACCATCATTCGATCTAATTTACAAACCCAGTGACATTTGATGACACATCTCTGATTAACTGGGGCAATGAGTCGTTTTCCCAGAACTCTGACAGATAGACATACTGTCAAGGAGAAAAAAATATATCGGAGGAGGAGTGAGGGTACTTGTGTAACAGATGAAGAGTCCAAGTGGAGCAGAAGAAGAAGAAAAACATGAGGGGAAAAATATTTGTCTATCCCAAATGGCACTATATTCCCTATATAGTGCACAAATTTTTGATCAGAGCCCTATGAGCCCTGGTCAAAAGAAACATTTAAGTAAAAAGTGAATAGGTTGCCATTTGGCATACTTCATTATTACACAACATGTGCTTTGGCACTGCTGCATGTAAAGTCTCCGTTTATTGGAATGTCATGGACAATTATTGTTTATGGTCAATTAGATCAACTTCAATAGTACAATTCTCCTTTATAGAGTAAGAAATCATCTTATAGATGATTTGAGTAGTGTATGTGAAGACTGAATGTATTATATATAAAGCCTTTATACGTTGTAGTTCATTTAAAGTGGGACACTGGTTTTTTACTGTACATTGATTGATTGCTTTGTTATTAGTGTCTTATATCTTTCAGATCCCCAACTCAAAGGCTAATAAGACACTGCATTTTCATATTCTCTCTGTAATGTTTACAGTTTGGATTCAAACTCAGGTGAGGCCAGGTCTGATAGGGGATCAGTACAATATTTCCCAGCACATTGACACTAGGTGCGATCAGCCTTGTAACACTGGAACCATTTCAGAGTTGTTGAGAGTTGTTCCTGAATGAATTAGAAGTGATGGCTCAGAACTACCAGGTCGAAAATGAAATTGTGGCAGACTCCCTCGCATGAGTAAATCAGGACTATTAAACACTTTTCATTTCCTTTAAACCACTTTGCTGTACCATAAAACGTGAGGAGTCACGCAATAAACATCTCGCCTCGGTTTAATACCGCGATAGATAATGAAATAAATGTCTTAAGAGGATTAAAAAGTGCATGGCCTTGCAAATCTGTAAATATACATATTTTTTGGGGTGTGTGTGTATGATGGGGGGGGGGTGTCTAACATCTATAATTATAATACACGTGTCGGAGAGAGTTTACTGCTTTCCCAATATTGGTGGAGTAACAAGGCCACAAAAGCACACCCAAGGATGGGGCGCACACTCGGTACAGGGGGAGGCATGGGTAAAAAGTTGAACAAGGCAGAGAGAGAGGGAGGGAAAACGAGGGGGTGTGATGTACAATTGAGTGCCCGATGTAAACCGTGTCGCAGCCGCTGCGATATTTACAACCCCGCGCCAAGGAGTGCACAGGATTTTAAAAGGCGTTTTCTAATTACGTTACTAGGCCCCTGCAGTGAGTGCTTGCTTGCATTCCAAATGGCAGCCTATTCCCTTTGGAATCTGGTTAAAAGTAGTTCACTATGTAGTGAATAGGGTGCCATTTGGGACATGCACATTGCCTAGCGGAACTGAGTGGCACATTGTGGTGGTCGACAAGTGGGATTGGCTGGTGGCTCACCGTGTGCATACACTGGCAGCAAAGGTGGCAGAGGGATACACAGGTGATTTACATCTACGGAAAATCCTAGGTCCTTGTGATTAACGCTGAGTGCGGTGAAAAGCAAACAGGCTGTAATTTTTTACCTGGGCGGGTTGCTTTATGGGTTGTTTGCACACACTTTTGATTTAGTCAACATTTAACTTGCCCCCGATCTTGAGTAGGCAATCAAAAGTCCTATTTATGCATGTGTGTGATGAGGGCAAGTTGAGATGGTGAGTGCGTGTCTGTGTATGAGTGTGTATGTGTTTGAGTGGGAGTGTGTGTGTGTGTGTGTGTGTGTGTGTGTGTGTGTGTGTGTGTGTGTGTGTGCATGATCATGGACACATGTGCATGTATGTGTGTGTATAAGGGCCATATAAGGAGCTGTCTGTAAAATGATTATCTGGGCCTACATGTTTATATATGATATTCTGTATGTGTGGGTGTGTATTACAAGTATACCATATGTTCGACTTTATGTGTTCTGCACTCAGAGAAACTGATATGAAACAGGTAGACAATGAAATGACTATCTGTAGACCTACATATTCATATGTGATATGTGGTTGGGTGTACTGTATCTTACACATACAGGTGTAGGATCTTAATTGGATCACTCTTTTGTTGCTGAGAATTTTCCTGCGCCGCAGAAAATGCAGATGAGCTTGGTGATTTACACACATTCTAGGGATGGGTGTTTGTAATAGTTTCACTATTCGAATAGTATCATACATTGATATCCGGATATTCGAAATACATGTGTTTATTTTGTATGTACATTTTTTACCTGAGCACTGCTGCGAGAGGGATAGGTTGGTGCTCTATTGCTCTATTACTGCAGCTGCAGGAGTTATAAGGGTTGTGTAGCGAGCAGACGGAGGGAGAGAGATAGACGCCAAGGCAACTCGGCTACAGCCAAGACTAGCTAACTTGTAGCAGCCACAACGTTATTTATCATCCCATATAACATTAACAGGGCATGTCTTGACTGGAGTAGCCTAGATAAGCTAGCTAGTTAGCTAGCTAAGTTAGCCAGCTATAGCTAGCTAGGCTAATTGAGCCAAACCCATTCAGATAAAACAACAGCCTACCTGTTGGTTGCTCATTGTAGCCTACTCCTTCTAATTTCGCTAATTCTTGCATTGCATTAGTGAACTCTCACTCCACTTGCTACACATTGAGCCTCTCTGCCACTTTTATTGGCCAACATAAACCACTAGTTAAACATGTGCAGGCTATCGGTAGGCTACCAATCTTTTTACTAGGTGCACATGCACGTCATAAAAACTACATTGAAAAGTTTGTTTTATTAAATTAATCAATTGAAATGTCATGGTATATCCTTGTATGTAACATTGTCACATTAATATTTCAATTTTCAGGCCGATAATTTGAATACTTGCAAAAATGCATACTCACCCACATATTTGAATACTAACGTCCATTCAGATATTCCAATAACCATGCACATCCCTAATAAATGAATGGAAAAGAAGCACTTGCACACAGTTATATTGACAGTATTCCACTTTTCATGTAGCTTTATTTTGACCAGCTAATAGCCTAACCACTGATCAAGCAGCATAATGGACTAAACGTTCAGATCCTGTTGCTGCATGATTATTTTGATTATAAGTCAAATTAAGATCCTACATCTGTATACCATAGGTTCATGCTTCACATCTACCTGCTGTGCTCTCAAAAAGTATTCATACCCCTTTACTTATTCCACATTTTGTTGTGTTACAGTCTGAATCTTTTTTTTTTACACACTATACCCCATAATGACAAAGTGAAAACATGTTTTTAGACAATTTTGCAAATGTATTGAACATTTAAATACAGAAATATCTCATTATGGTCTCCCGAGTGGCGCAGTGGTCTAAGGCACTGCATCGCAGTGCTAGCTGTGCCACTAGACATCCTGGTTCGAATCCAGGCTCTGTCGTAGCCGGCCGCGACCGGGAGACCCATGGGGCGGCGCACAATTGGCCCAGCGTCGTCCAGGGTAGGGGAGGGAATGGCCGGCAGGGGATGTAGCTCAGTTGGTAGAGCATGGCGTTTGCAACGCCAGGGTTGTGGGTTCGATAAAATAATATATGCGCTAACTGTAAGTCGCTCTGGATAAGAGTGTCTGCTAAATGACGTAAAATGTAATTATTATTTTCAAAATTCTTTGAGCTCTGTCAAATTGGTTGGTGACCATTGTAAGACAACCATTTTCAGGTCTTGCCATAGATTTTCAAGTAGATTTAAGTCAAAACTGTAACTCTGCCACTCAGGAAGATTCAATGTCTTCTTGGTAAGCAAGTGCAGATTTGGCCTTCTGTTTTAGGTTATTGTCCTGCTGAAAGGTGAATTCATCTCCAAGTGTCTGGTGGAAAGCAGACTGAACCAAGTGTTCCTCTAGGATTTTTCCTGTGCTTAGCTCCATTCCGTTTATTTTTTATCCTGAAAAACTCCCCAGTCCTTAATGGTTAAAAGCATACCCATAACATGATGCAGCCACTACTATGCTTGAAAATGTGAAGAGTGGCACTCAATAATGTGTTGTATTGGATTTGTCCCAAACATTTGTATTTGTATTCAGGGCAAAAAGTGAATTGCTTTGCCACATTTTTTGCAGTATTACTTTAGTGCCTTGTTACAAACAGGATGCATGTTTTGGAGTATTTTTATTCTGTACAGGCTTCCTTCTTTTCACTCTGTCAATTAGATTAGTATTGTGGAGTAACTACAATGTTGTTGATTCATCCTCAGTTTTCTCCTATCACAGCCATTAAACTCTGTAACTGTTGCCTAGTCACCATTGGCCTCATCGTGAAATCCCTGAGCAGTTTCCTTCCTCTCCAGCAACTGAGCTAGGAAGGACAACTGTATCTTTGTTGTGACTGGGTGCATTGATACACCATCCAAAGTGTATTTAATAACAATGTGCTCAAAGGGATATTCAATGTAAGTTTATTTTGTTTTTTTACCCGTCTAACAATAGGTGCCCTTCTTTGCGAGGCACTAGAAATCCTCCCTGCTCTTTGTGGTTGAATCTGTTTGCAATTAACTGCTCGACTGAGGGACCTCACAAATAATTGTATGTGTGGGGTACAGAGATGAGGTAGTCATTCAAAAATCATGTTAAACACTAGAATTGCACACACAGTGTGTATTCCTGACAGCTGTCACTGTCATTGTACTCATTCTCTCACTGTCGTCTCCCGTCTTCACAATGACACAAAGGTGTCATCCGTTGTGTGTTTCTGCGTTCTAACATGAGATGGCTGCCATACACAAGGGGAGTATGGCACACACACGCACACACCCACAAACAAAGTCACTTCACAGACAAAGCCTCTTTGCTCAGTTCTCCTCCCTCCTGGAATGACTAGTGTCTCTTAGCACCATTGAATTGCCCCCTCTGGGACTGTTGTGACATAATTACTATATCAGACCCGCCGTGTAATTCCTGCCTGTCTGCTCCCGTCTTGCACTCCCCGTCTCCTCTATGTCTCCACTCTGTCTCCCCTCTGTCTCCTCTATGTCTCCCCTCTGTCTCCTCTATGTCTCCCCTCTGTTTCCTCTATGTCTCCCCTCTTACTCCCCTCTGTCTCCACTCTGTCTCCCCTCTGTCTCCTCTATGTCTCCTCTATGTCTCCTCTCTGTTTCCTCTATGTCTGACTATATAGTACATTGGGGGATAAGACCCATAAAGACTTCCTGTACCTAGGGTGGAGACCGTGTTCAATCGGAGTTGATCAATCTGTGTTTTCAGTTAATTGGTTATTAGATCAATATTTAAGTTATCAATAGCTGTGGTACTGTAGGTCATTGACATTTTAAAGATATACCATAAGAGTAACACTTGTTTTGTGGCTAAATACTGTGCAATAGAGCTGTGAAATACACCTCTTGATAAAAGTGAATGAATAGCTTTTGGGATGCCGTGAATACCATTCACCAGATCATCGTTTACCTGCATTTTTCTATGAATTATACGGTACAAAAAAATAAATAAATATATATATATATATATATATATATATATTTTTTTTTCATGGGTAGAGAGAATAGGGAGGCAAAATGAGATTGCCTTCCCAAATAAAACCAATTTTACTTTTGATTCCTATAACAAGATGTAACACTACATGAAGTGCCTCCTTTTGGGCCACTAATGGAGAGGAGCATTGCAATTTGGGAGAAAGTAATAGCTTCGAGCTTTCAGCCTCTATGCTCTCCGGGATTCATGAAATCAAGTGTATACGTGTAAAGATCGGTCGATAGATTTGAATGACAGAAACACATTTGGCTCTTTAGCTCTGTGTTTGTGAAGAGAGACTGCATGTCATATTGACTATCTGAAAAGCAGTCTATGCAGGATGGAGTGTCAGTCAGTGCAATGTGTAAGTGCAGACCCAGAATCAGGTATTATGGCGGGTTTGGCCAACATAATAACAGGAAGACATGTTGGCTCCATCATAGTTTATTCAGAATGAGTGTCAAAAGCTCAAAGATGGCGCTTATATAAACAGTCATGTCAGAATTGGGTTGGAGCTAAGTTGGCCAAACTCTCTCCATGTATAGTATGATTGCCTTTCAGTGAAAATATGGTGTGTCTATTATAGCCAATCAAGTCAGGTGTTGGTTGAAGCCAAGTTGGCCACACTGTCCATATAAATTGCATTGGAGTGCAAAATGGCAAATATAGCCAATTAAGTCAGGTTTCAGTTGGAACTTAGTTGGCCAATCTGTTCATGTTACGATGGCCTTGGATTGCAAAAATGGCGTCTTTAGCCAGTCATGTCCGGTTTTGGTTGGAACAGAGTTGGCCAGACTGTCCCTATAAGATTGCCATTTTAGTGCAAATATGGCGTCTATAACTAATCATGTCAGGATTCATTTGGAACCACGTTGGCCAAATTCTTTGGTGCAAACATGGCGTCCATCAAATTCAGCTTTGGACATTGTGACCCACCTGTCTGCGCAGATCCCTGGTCTTCTTGGTCATCTTGTCGATGGCAGAGTTTAGTGGGTCTCCTTTCTCTTTCCTGCCAGTCTGTAGAGAGAGAGGGGAACACAGAGACACAGTGTTACCTCAGTGTTACCTGTGTGACACTACTAATTCATCATCACACACACAAACGCTCACATCAAAAAAGTGCATTATGCTTGTAATACACTACAGGAGGGAATGGGAGTACAAAGGTTTGTACTTTAGTTAAAAGGGAGGAGAGGAGGGGAATAATTCCTGGATTACTCTCTGCCTGCGGTTTCTTATAAGTGCCTTTGGACGTTAAAGATGTAAGAGAAAGCAACAGAGCTGGATAAAATAATAACTTGAGGGTACTACAATACACACAGATTGAGGAGTGTATTGAGCAAATAAGATGGAGTGGTGACAGACATCAGATGAAGACGACTTGCAGGGAGAAACTGCGGAACCATTTCTGAGAAATTCCATTAAGCATGACACCAAGTTAGCAGGTGAAGTACTGTAGGCTTTGGAGGTGCACAAGCAATTGTAACTAGGTGGGTTTCTGTACATGCTAACTAGGCCACTTGGACTGGGTCGGTAACACCAGCCAAACACTATGAACGGCAGCTTTAATCTAGCTTCTTTCTCAAGGGTTTTTAGCTCTCAACAAATGACGGCCATTGTTGTTAGTGAATGAGGGACAAAAAATACAAAATTCTAGCTTGATGGAGAACAATTAACAATTTATGTGGTGTTAGTGGCAGCTAGGCTGCTGGCCCTTCCTTCTTCCCCCTCTTCCCCCAGGCCCTCTCAGACACACAGCCCACAGCTGGTTGCAGTCAAGTGTCACCTCACGCTAAATGACAATAACATCTCTCTCTCTCTCTCTCTCTCTCTCTCTCTCTCTCTCTCTCTCTCTCTCTCTCTCTCTCTCTCTCTCTCTCTCTCTCTCTCTCTCTCTCTCTCTCTCTCTCTCTCTCTCTCTCTCTCTCTCTCTCTCTCTCTCTCTCTCTCTCTCTCTCTCTCTCTCCCTGTCTTTCACTTTCTCTGTTTCTTTCTTTTCTCTGTCTTTCATATTCTCTCTTTCCATCTCTCAAAAAATACAACAATCAAGTGATGGCCATTAAATATTGATGGCAGACTAAAGGCGAGCGATGTTCCATTTCAAGCGACACGGCGCTGCAGTAACGTAGGTGAGATTCCATCTATTGTCTCAGGGATCGACGAGGAGGGGGACGGAGGGGGGCAAACAGGGGGTAGGCGACAGGCAGCATTCCCTATGGGGCCTGGGAAATGGACTTGGGATCGACGGGCCGGGCGGTTGGCTGGTTGGCGGTTGGATGCAATGTCATGCCTCAAGCTGCGAGCAGTTAATAAGTATAAAACAGATTGCCTATCAGAGATATAAAATCCATTACCGCCTGATGGAATCAAAGGAGAATCACTGCCAGCGAGAAGGATAAACGGTCCCCCAAAAAACATTTATTGTCTATGGGCTACAGCGAGCGTAACTAATGCTGAAGCTGAGACATTGATATTCCAAAGCATTCTCGTAATTACCTTAGTAGACTCCCTTTCATTTTTGCAGTGACCCCTTTGGAGCGTATGGGGTCCCATTTGGAGGCCTATGATGATGAAAGCGGAGATAACCTTTGCGTCGGGGCTGCCATTAAATATGGCATAAAGATGCTATCATTAATGTTGTGTTATGAATTATTTTGGGATGATTTAATAGGGTGATTAGGGTGGGCGATGAGGCGGCTGATTCCTACAGGCCAGGGTTAGAGGTCAGGGGTCAGGGATCACCCGCAACTACACTTCTTAACCTCTTCTCAGACAGGCAGGCCGTGCCAACATGGGGTGCCATCACCATCAAAGAAAAGAAGGGGAGGGATGGATGGAGAGGAGAAGAGAGAGGGAGAGGGGAAGAAAGATGAAAAGAAAGGGAGACGAAGAGAACGAGAGATAAATAGATGTCAAAAATGAAGGAGAGTGAATGCAAGAAAGAGGGGGAGACAAACAGATAATAAAAAGAGAGCGAGGGGGGAGAGATAAATTGGGTATGCAGTATGTAGGGGAATCCTTGAATCCATGAACATATGGGGATGTAAGAAGGCGGGTTTAAACAAACACCCTTTAACAAACACTGTTTGCTGCATTCAATATTAATTCAGTTACAACCATGTGCAATTTGCTGGCTAGACTGATGGTTCGGTTCATTAGAAGCCGTCTCCTACCGCAATACCTTAGTTAGCGAGCCCATCAAAGATCCGAATCAACAGATTGTACAGAGACGCCGATGATACTCCAGTCAAAGCAATAGCAGAGCATACCAAATTAATTGCCCGGTTGCCATAGCAACCCCCTTTCAATGCCGCACTACAGTGGAGTGTGTTAACCTCATTATATTGGTGGGAAGAGAGAACAACCTAACATCTACAGATGTAGGATCTTTATTTGATCACTCTTTTGTTGCTGAGAATTTTCCTGCACGGCAAGAAATGCAAACGTGTAGTGTATTCGAGATTTACAAAGGCTTCTAAAGTTTGTAATGTCAAACTTGACTTAATTAAACATGTATCAACCCCTACAGAAATGTCCATTAATTAGAATCCCCATAATAATTCAAATGTCCTGTTGCTGCAGGATTATTTTCCTGCTGTAGCAAACTGGCTCAAATTAAGATCCTACATTTGTACATGCTCTCCCCTCCTAGCCTAGCAAATAAGCAGTATAATAATAATATGGAGGGTAGTGTAGATACTGGACATGCCAATCAGTGGTAAGGATGATCATTTACATGAACGGTTAGACCTGTCTTGGATGTGAACACCATATCCTCATTATGTCACTATGGGAGCATTTCGCATTTCGTCCACTTTATTAAAGAGCTGTTACAATACTACATCCACTCCGTTATACAATGCTAGATATGGGAGATAATGGTGGCCCTTATAGCCCTCGATGTGACGTTCCCCATATTGCAGGCCTACATATTGTTGTGTTCGTCCTTGGCTAGATATACCACTTCAGTCTTGTTGGAGTGTTCATTATTTGTTTTTCAATATGGTATCTGATGCTGCTGTACAGCTAAATTACACCTGAGGAAATGTTTGCTTGAATATTGAAAGGTCCCACTGAGCTGAACCCAGGCTAAGAGCTGAACCCAGGCTAAGTGCCAAATGACATCTTATTCTCTATAGTGACCAACCTTTTTTGCATCCTTTACCCCTTTTTCGTGATATCCTCTTGTCCCATTGCTGCAACTCCCGTATGGACTCAGGAGAGGCAAAGGTCCAGAACCATGCGTCCTCCGAAACACAACCCTGCACTGCTTCTTGACACACTGCTCACACCAATGTGTTGGAGGAAACACCGTACAACTGGCAACTGAGTCAGCTTGCAGGCGCCCGGCCCGCCACACGGAGTCGCTAGAGTGCGATAGGACAAGGACATCCCAGCCGGCCAAACCCGGACTACGCTTGGCCAATTGTGCGCCGCCTCATGGGTCTCCAAGTCACAGCCAGCTGTGACACAGCCTGGGATCGAACCCAGGTCTGTAATGACGCCTCAAGCACTACAATGCAGAGCCTTAGATCGCTGCGCCACTCGGGAGGCCATTGTGCAATACTTTTTCCCAGGGCCCTGTCTATGTTGACTGAACTATAGATTTCTTAAAGGAGGTGTTGTGCTAGATAGGATGTATGTGTTGTGTTACCATTCTCCTTATGATCCTGAAAGTAGAACAGAACACTCAACGTCATCTGACGTCTATTTGTCTATTTTGTGCCCCAATCAGAATTCAGATCAGACCCCTCCGACTCCCTTCCTTCCTTCTTTCATTCTTTTGTTTCTTTTTTTGTCATTCTCCATGTGTGGTGACTCAAGGTTAACATTTTCTGTCACTCTCAATGTGTTTGTCACCGCCAGGGCTATAAACATTATTGCTTCCCATTAGTCCTGAAATTGCTTCCCATCAAACAAGACAAAAATAAATGCCCCCCCAACAGATCGCTCTAAATTGCGATGGTCCCCCTATTTAAAACCGCCGCCCCCACTGCCCGAGAACAGTCTCGGACCAATCATAGCAATTTAAACCGTGTCCGGGCCCCTCAGGCCCCTCTGTCTGTCCACAGGGTCTAATTTGGGTCCCTGGGATAAGTAGCCACCGGCGAGGGTCACAACCCAAGGGTAATACACTCCAATAGACGTATTAGAGAGCAGGAACAACTTCCTTTCCAATATAACAGCCACTCAGAGAGTGAGGGAAAAAAGTATATGATCCCCTGCTGATTTTGTACGTTTGCCCACTGACAAAGACATGATCAGTCTATCATTTTAATGGTAGGTTTATTTGAACAGTGAGAGACAGAATAACATAAAAACAATCCAGAAAAACGCATGTCAAAAATGTTATAAATTGATTTGCATTTTAATGAGGGAAATAAGTATTTGACCCCTCTGCAAAACATGACTTAGTACTTGGTGGCAAAACCCTTGTTGGCAATCACAGAGGTCAGACGTTTCTTGTAGTTGGCCACCAGGTTTGCACAAATCTCAGGAGGGATTTTGTCCCACTCCTCTTTGCAGATCTTCTCCAAGTCATTAAGGTTTCGAGCCTGATGTTTGGCAACTCGAACCTTCAGCTCCCTCCACAGATTTTCTATGGTATTAAGGTCTGGAGACTGGCTAGGCCACTCCAGGACCTTAATGTGCTTCTTCTTGAGCCACTCCTTTGTTGCCTTGGCCGTGTGTTTTGGGTCATTGTCATGCTGGAATACCCATCCACGACCCATTTTCAATGACCTGGCTGAGGGAAGGAGGTTCTCACCCAAGATTTGACGGTACATGGCCCCGTCCATCGTCCCTTTGATGCGGTGAAGTTGTCCTGTCCCCTTAGCAGAAAAAAAACCCCCAAAGCATAATGTTTCCCACCTCCATGTTTGACGGTGGGGATTGTGTTCATGGGGTCATTGGCAGCATTCCTCCTCCAAACACGGCGAGCTGAGTTAATGCCAAAGAGCTCCATTTTGGTCTCATCTGACCACAACACTTTCACCCAGTTCTCCTCCGAATCATTCAGATGTTCATTGGCAAACTTCAGACGGGCCTGTATATGTGCTTTCTTGAGCAGGGGGACCTTGCGGGCGCTGCAGGATTTCAGTCCTTCATGGCGTAGTGTGTTACCAATTGTTTTCTTGGTGACTATGTTCCCAGCTGCCTTGAGATCATTGACAAGATCCTCCTGTGTAGTTCTGGGCTGATTCCTCACTGTTCTCATGATCATTGCAACTCCACGAGGTAAGATCTTGCATGGAGCCCCAGGCCAAGGGGAGATTGACAGTTAGTTTGTGTTTCTTCCATTTGCGAATAATCACACCAACTGTTGTCACCTTCTCATCAAGCTGCTTGGCGATGGTCTTGTAGCCCATTCCAGGCTTGTGTAGGTCTACAATCTTGTCCCTGACAACCTTGGACAGCTCTTTGGTCTTGGCCATGGTGGAGAGTTTGGAATCTGATTGATTGATTGCTTCTGTGGACAGGTGTCTTTTATACAGGTAACAAATTGAGATTAGGAGCACTCCCTTTAAGAGTGTGCTCCTCATCTCAGCTCGCTACCTGTATAAGACACCTGGGAGCCAGAAATCTTTCTGATTGAGAGGGGTCAAATACTTAATTAAAGAATGAAAACACTGCTCTCCCATTTTTTCTATTTGGACGTTTTATATATATTGTCTGGCCTTGTGTATTGTTCTGTTCAAGACGATTGAGATCGATGACATCCCATGGCAAATAAACGTCTTTGTATACAGCGAGGCAGTGAGTTTCAATGACTGAATGGGAACACTACACAATGTCTATATCCCTAGGCCTATTTCGGGTCACGGTCAGGTCTAACAGTTCTGGTCTCTGAAAGAGAACCATTAAAAAGTCAATTGAAATAGTACCCTGTAGCTCAGTTGGTAGAGCATGGCGCTTGCAACACCAGGGTTATGGGTTCGTTTCCCACGGGTGGCCAGTATGAAAATGTATGCACTCACTAACTGTAAAGTCGCTCTGGATAAGAACATGTACTAAAATGTAAAATAGATTCCTCCCATTCATGTAATGTATTGCCGTTATGCCCTTGGACCAAGGCCACTACAACCAGAGCAAGCAAGGATTTTCATCCATATACAGTGCCTTGCAAAAGTATTCCTTGGCATTTTTCCTATTTTGTTGCAATACAACCTGTAATTTAAATTGATTTTTATTTGAATTTCATGTAATGGACATACACAAAATAGTCCAAATTGGTGAAGTGGAATGAAAAATCAATAACAGAAAAGTGGTGTGTGCATATGTATTCACCCCCTTTGCTATGAAGCCCCTAAATGAGATCTGGTGCAACCAATTACCTTCAGAAGCCACACAATTAGTCCACCTTTGTGCAATCTAAGTGTCACATGATCTGTCACATGATCTCAGTATATATACACCTGTTCTGAAAGGCCCAAGAGTCTGCAACACCACTAAGCAAGGGGTACCACCAAGCAAGCGGCACCATGAAGACAAAGGAGCTCTCCAAACAGGTCAGGGACAAAGTTGTGGAGAAGTACAGATCAGGGTTGGGTTATAAAAAATATCTGAAACTTTGAACATCCCACGGAGCACCATTAAATCCATTATTAAAAAATGGAAAGAATATGGCACCACAACAAACCTGCCAAGAGAGGGCCGCCCACCAAAACTCACGGACCAGGCAAGGAGGGCATTAATCAGAGAGACCAAAGATAACCCTGAAGGAGCTGCAAAGCTCCACAGCGGAGATTGGATCATCTGGCCATAGGACCACTTTAAGCCATACACTCCACAGAGCTGGGCTTTATGAAAGAGTGACCTGAAAAAAAGCCATTGCTTAAAGAAAAAAATAAGCAAACACGTTTGGTATTCACCAAAAGCCATGTGGGAGACTCCCCAAACATATGGAAGAAGGTAATCTGGTCAGATGAGACTAAAATTGAGCTTTTTGACGATCAATGAAAATGTCTGGCGCAAACCCAACACCTCTCATCACCCCGAGAACACCATGTTTTTCATCGGCAGCGACTATGAAACTAGTCAGAATTGAAGGAATGATGGATGGCGCTAAATACAGGGAAAATCTTGAGGGAAACCTATTTCAGTCTTCCAGAGATTTGAGACTGGGACGGAGGTTCACCTTCCAGCAGGACAATGACCCTAAGCATACTGCTAAAGCAACACTCGAGTGGTTTAAGGGGAAACATTTAAATGTCTTGGAATGGCCTAGTCAAAGCCCAGACCTCAATCCAATTGAGAATCTGTGGTATGACTTAAAGATTTCTGTACACCAGCGGGAACCCATACAACTTGATGGAGCTGGAGCAGTTTTGCCTTGAAGAATGGACAAAAATCCCAGTGGCTAGATGTGCCAAGCTTATAGAGACATACCTCAAGAGACTTGCAGCTGTAATTGCTGCAGAAGGTGGCTCTACAAAGTATTGACTTTGGGGGGGTAGACATGTTGTGTAAATCAAATGATACAACCCCCCAAAAAATCCATTTGAATTCCAGGTTGTAAGGCAACAAAATAGGAAAAATGACATGGTACAGGTGTTTTCTTTTTTTTTTTAAGCCCTTAACCATGTGTGTGAGGTGTATACTTTTGTTTCAAAGTAGATTTGTTTAAGACTACCAAGAAACACTCTTTGTGACCCTGATTTAGCCCACTGCAGTAATTATTAGTAACCAGAGTTGAACCAAAACCATGGCCATCATTATCATATTTCCCAGCATACTCAATTGCTGGTAGATTTGTATAATTGTTTGTTTCAATCTATGTTTTTGCATGAACACTGATTGATTAATTAATATTTTGCTACTCAAATATAAATAACATACATTTCTCTTAAATATTCAAATCTGTTATTTTGACTTATTGACCCGCTACTGGAATGGTTGTTCCAGTTTAGATGTTTAAGGTAGTTGCATATTTTAGTCTTCCCAACCCTGGCTGTCATTTTGAATGCGGGTGAATAAAGATTCTAAATGTTGGATATCCAAACTCTGGATATATTCCAATAGGAATTCCACATCACTTTGCAAGCCAGCATAATGTGACTTGCAGGCCTGGCGTGGTCTGTAAATAGAGCCTTGCATGGGCATGAATTTTAAGCCTGAGCCCTACCCATGCCTGCGACGTTCAGGCCCTACCCTACCCAGGCCGGATTGCTTCTGCCAAATGTAACATGAAATCAGCCCGAAACCCGAAATCTGAACAAATGTCCTCTGTTAGTAAATCCATTAGCTGCTCCTCTCTGTCTGTCACTCGCTCCCTGTGCGTAGTTCGCTCTGCATGCACCCTGAGTCTGTGAGTATCCATAGCAACGGCTCCGCTTGGGCTTATCTGCTCAAAGAAGAGACGAGAGAGCAGTTAGCTGTTAGCTACTTTTCGTCACTCTAAACTCAAGGAACATTATTATTTTCTGTGAAAAAAGCACTTCTGACACCATGTTATGATCTTAGTCATATATGACTGTACTGTGCAGCAGAGCATGTGCAAATGGCACAGCTTAAAAACAGGCCCTACCCGGACCTAACCCAATGTATAATGTCCGGGCCTGTTAATTTTAATGACAACATATTAACTTAGGATCTCACTTGGTGAAGGCCACAGGACTGAAGATGAATGCAACAACCATGTCTCTGTCACTAGCAAACATAGTCATGGGTGGTACTGGTAACTAAAAAATTCACTCGACAGGCACCCTGGGAAATATGCCAATAATGCTTAAAACCCTACAGCAGGGCTATTCAACTCCAGTCCTGGAGGGCTGAAACATTTCTGGTTTTGGATTTATGTATCACGCGCACGCACACGCACACGCACACACACACACACACATAAGCTAGTATCGCAGAGGAGAGGACATGACAACATTAGTCATCCAGGCTGCCTGGAGAGCCACATGCTAATGTGTCATTTAAGCGCTGTAGGGAGGCGGAGGATTAAGAGATCTTGCCACCAAAGTCAAAAAGAGAGCAGAATCAGAGGATGTTCGAGAGAGAGAGCTTCTCATCTAGACTCCTGTGACTTAATGGGGCAATCTGGGATTCAAACGACGACAAAGACTCAATAGCTACATGGTTATTAATTTCAAAGTCCAAAAATAGATGTTCCAATCCCAGATTTCACTGTTAATTAAGACTCATATGTCTTATATGAGTTTCACACTAGGATACATGGGATCATCAAAGACAAATAGATAGAGAGGAGACACTCATAAACCATTGTTTTCTATTGCATTGTCATAATACACATCATGGTGGAAGAGTGTACTATCACTGTCATTGCTTTGTATTCAAAGTCAAAACCCCCGTCCGTGCTTTTATTTTATTTTTCCAAGAATTTATAATCACCCTGGCCTAGTTGCCAGCTAGAGCTCTTCCAAATCTGCATTACGTAGATTATGAAACGGTGAAATACAGCAGCCTGAATTCTAACCAGGGAGGAAAAACCCTTCATCACACTAAACCTGTTATAGCAGGCTCACCCTGGCTCCTAGTAGAATGCTGGATAAAGTCGGTCAAATGGCACCCTATTCCCTTTATAGTGCACAACTTTGGACCATGTCCCATAGGGAATAGGGTGCCATTTGGGGCACACAATTCTCTCCCCAAAACCCCACTGAATACCTCAGAGCTAAATAGATTATATAGTACACTACTTATAGATGTGTATCTGCGTTTCCTGTCTAGTTATGTCACGTCAATATATTGTGCCATATACACAAGTGC